>NC_090817.1:123528054-123832054 GCF_000390325.3 Nicotiana tomentosiformis | reverse complement strand
AGCGCAGATTCGAGTTCTAAAACATAAGATGACCTTTTGGGTCATCACATTCTCCACCTCTATAACAACCGTTCGTCCTCAGACGGACATAGAAAAGTACCAAGGCTGGTGAAAAGGTGGGGATATCTACTTCGTATATCGGACTCGGAATCCAAAGTAGCTGCCTCAATAGGCTGACCTCTCCACTGCACTCGAACTGAAGGGTAACTCTTTTATCTCAACTGGCAAACTTGCCGGGCTAGAATTGCCACCGGCTCCTCCTCGTAAGTCAAATCCTTGTCCAACTGGACAGAGCTAAAATCTAACACATGGGATGGATCGCCGTGATACTTTCGAAGCATGGACACATGGAATAGCGGATGAACAACTGCTAAACTAGGTGGCAACGCAAGCCTGTAAGCCACATCTCCCACTCTCTCCAGAATCTCAAAAGGTCCGATATATCTAGGGCTCAACTTGCCCTTCTTTCCGAACCTCATTACACCCTTCATGGGTAATACCCGAAGTAACACTCTCTCTCCGATCATGAATGCAACATGGCGAACTCTACGATCGGCATAACTTTTCTTCCTGGACTGAGCTGTACACAGTCAATCCTGAATAATCTTGGCCTTATCCAAGGCATCCTTTACTAAGTCTGTGCCCAACAACCGAGCCTCTCCCGGCTCAAACCACCCAACTGGCGACCGATACCGCCTACCATATAATGCCTCAAAGGGAGCCATCTGAATGCTCGAATGGTAACTGTTGTTGTAGGCAAACTCTACAAGGGGAAAGAACTGATCCCAAGAACCTCCAAAGTCTATGACACAAGTGCAGAGCATATCCTCCAAGATCTGAATAGTACGCTCGGACTGCCCGTACGTTTGAGGATGGAATGCTGTGCTCAACTCAACCAGCGTACCCAACTCACGCTGTACTGCCCTCCAAAAGTGTGAGGTAAACTACGTACCTCAGTCAGATATAATAGACATGGGCACACCGTGAAGGCGGATAATCTCACGAATATAAATTTCAGCTAACCGCTCTAAAGAATAGGTAACTGCCACTGGAATGAAATATGCTGACTTGGTCAACCTGTCCACAATGACCCAAACTGCGTCAAATTTTCTCTGAGTCCGTGGGAGCCCAACAGCAAAATCCATAGTGATTCGCTCCTACTTCCATTCAGGAATTTCTATTTTTCTGAAGCAAACCACCAGGTCTCTGATGCTTGTACGTAACTTGCTGACAATTCAGGCACCGAGCTACATATGAAACTATATCCTTCTTCATTCTCCTCGACCAATAATGTTGCAGTAAATCTTGATACATTTTGGCGGCACCTGGATGAATAAAATACAAGGAATTGTGGGCCTCTTCCAGAATTAATTCACGAAGCTCATCCACATTAGGCACACATATATGACCCTGCATTCGCAGAACTCCATCCTCCCCCACAGCAACCTGTTTGGAATCACCGTGCCGCACCGTGTCCTTAAGGACAAGTAAATGAGGATCATCATACTATCGCTCTCGGATGCGCTCATATAAAGAAGACCGAGCGACTGTGCAAGCTAGAAACTGACTGGGTTCTGAAACATCTAACCTCACAAACTGATCAGCCAAAGTCTGAACCTCTGCAACTAACATCCTCTCGCCAACCGGATTATACGTAAGGCTGCCCATACTCATAGCCTTTCTACTCAAAGCATCGGCCACCACATTGGCCTTTCCGGGGTGATACAAAAATGGTGATATCATAGTCTTTCATCAACTCCAATCATCTTCTCCGCCTCAAATTGAGTTCCTTATGCTTGAACAAATAATGCAAGCTCCGATGATTAGTGAATACCTCACATGGCACGCCGTAAAGATAGTGCCTCCAAATCTTCAGCACGTGAACAATGACTGCCAGCTCTAGATCATGAACATGGTAATTTTTCTCGTGAACCTTTAGCTGCCGCGAAGCATATGCAATAACATTGCCACCCTGCATCAACACCGCACCCAGACCAATACGAGATGCGTCACAATATACTGTATAAGATCCTGAACCTGTAGATAACACCAATACCGGTGCCGTAGTCAAAGCTGTCTTGAGCTTCTGGAAGCTCACTTCACACTCGTCTGACCACCTGAATGGGACACCTTTCTTGGTCAGTCTGGTTAATGGGCTTGCTATAGATGGAAACCCTTCCACGAACCGACGATAGTAACCAGCTAAACCTAGGAAACTTCGGATCTCTGTAACTGAGGTAGGTCTAGGCCAATTCTGAACAGTCTCAATCTTCTTAGGATCCACCTTTCTGCCTTCTGCCGATACAACATACCCCAAAAAGGCAATTGAGTCTAACCAAAACTGTCACGACCCAAAATCCCACCACAGGCGTCGTGATGGAACCTAGTCTCTAAGACTAGCTAAGCCGATTACAATTACCTTTTGAAGCCATTTTAAAAAAAAAAATAAGTAACCAAAACTAACATCGGAATAAATATGAATATACAACTTCCCAAGACTGGTAGTACTGAGTCACGAACTCTAATTGAATACATGGAATAATCACGAAGACCGAATATACAATACTGTTTGATTACAAATTAATAGTACAATGAAATGAAAAGACTCCAAGGGACTGCGACGGCCAAGTAGCTCTACCTTGAATCTTTACGATCGCGCTTTAACTCTGCTCAATTCCGATACCTCCAATACCTAGCTCTGTACAAAAATATGCAGAAGTGTAGAGTGAGCACACCACAGCGGTGCCCAGTAAGTATCAAGACTAACCTCAATGGAGTAGAGACGAGGTACAGTCAAGACACTCACTAGTCTAATAGTCTGTGCAGTATAATGTACAAGATAGTAGGAAACAAATAACAATAAGGATATCATAAAACAACCAGTGACATGCACAACAAGACAACACAACACCATTTAATATCGCTAATCAAATAATAATACAAGTACACCCAATTAAATCAAATTCTTCAAAATATACATCTTTTATCTATAAGTTTTTCAATGAAAGTCTCTAGAATATAATCCTCTTCAATAAATATATTTCGAATATACTTCCTTCAAATAAATATCCTTCCAATATAACTCTTTCAAATAAATATTTTTTGAATATAATTCTTTCAAGTAAATATCTTTCAAATATACTTCTTTCAAGTAAATATCTTTCTCATATAATTCTTTCAAATAAATATCCTTCTAATATAATTCTTTCAAATAAAAGTCACCTTGTGACACCTCATTTAACTTTCCTGGCGGGAGAAATATATTCAACACGTCACATCAAATGGCACGGCAATACCTTTGTGCACTTATCTCATTCTCACCCATATATATATATATATATATATATATATATATATATATATATATATATATATATATATATATATATATATATAAGTAGATCAAATCAATTGGCACGGTAACACCCTTCGTGCATTTATATCTTTCTCACCGTACATACATATAACAGTACCAACTAAGTGGGAGAAGTGCCAATAACAATAAAAAAAATAAAGTAGAGGCACACGGGAAGCAACAACGACTACAAGTCACATAGAAAACATAGGTGCAAAATAACATCTCAAGATAAAGGCATGAATGTATACACAACAAAACGATATCACAATATAATATATGTCTCTCGTCCTCTCCTGCAAGGAAACACCCTTCGTGCCATGAGTATATGATAATATAAAAATAATTGCACGGCATCACCCTTCGTGCTTTTACTCTCATCCTCACCTGATAATATAAATGAAACGGCACGGCATCACCCTTCGTGCTTTTACACTCTCAATGGCACGGCATCACCCTTCGTTCTTTACACTCTCCCTCACATGATAATATAATTCAAATGGCACGGAATCACCCTTCGTGCTTTACACTCTTCCTCACCAAACACATATATATCATTAACAAGCAAGGTAGGAAGCATAAATAACGTCAAGGAGAGTGTTTAATCCACAACACAATACAACAATTCATATCATAATTTTTCCACTGACCACAATCAAGTTCCAAATATGTAGCAGAATCAATAAATTTCTCAACAAATAGCCCAAGGCTCCACACAACATATATAAAACCTCAAAACAATCAACAGAGGTGAAAAATACTTAGTATAGGGCAACGCCTTCATTAATCCAAATTCTTGATAATTATATTAACTCCTCAATTTAAACTTATTTAATAAATATTTGCAGATAAGGATTCCATCATGAATTTAATTCCAAGAAAAATATCAAATCAACAAACACACGTAATTCACATAAAATCCAAATGACAATAACACCAAGTTATTATATAAAATACAAATTTGACAAATAAGGAATGAGGCGTGATAATTCAAGGATTTACTAATGCCAACAATTATCTAATTTAATACACGAGAATGCCTAAAACTTTAAACCAATAAAATTTGCACATATAACCTTAGTACGTACTCGTGACCTCGCGTACACGGCTTTCAAATCACACAATTTCCACATAAGACTCAATGCCTAAGGGGTAATTCCCCCACTCGAGGTTAGGCAAGATACTTACCTTTTTGAAGTTATGCCAATATTCCAAAATCACATCCTTTCTTGAATTCACCTCCAGACCGCACAAATCTATCCAAATTAATTGTATAACTCCATTAAAATTCATCGGAAATAATTCCGGATAATAATACGTCGACTTAAAAATTTATTCCAAAAAGTCAACAAAAGTCAACCCGAGACCCCCCCGAACCTGATATAATTTTCATGAAATCCGAACATCCATTCCGATATAAGTTCAACCATACCAATTTTATCAAATTTCGATAACAACTCGATCTCCAAATCTTAAATTTTTGTTTTTGGAAGATTTTGCAAAAATCTTGATTTCTTCCATTAAAGTCCGAATTAAACGATGAATATAATCATAGATTCATGAAATATAAACACTTTAGGATATAGAACACTTACCCTAATCTATATGGTGAAAATCGCCTAAACAATCGCTTCAATTCGAGCTCCATAGCTCCAAATATGTAAAAAATGGCTGAAACCTCAAAATATAGCTATTGCCCAGGTATTTACTCTTCGCGATCGCGGAAAATGCTTCGCGATCGCAAAGCACAAAATTTTTCAGCCCCAAAATTGCTCTTCGCGATTGTGGAAAACCAATTGCGATCGCGAAGGACAAACTTCTCAACTCTTCCGGACAGCCTCTAGTATAACGGTCATAACGTTTTGTACAAAACTCCAAATGATGATTGGTTTAACTTTCTGAAAACTAGATTCCAATGGCTATAACTTTTATTTGTTTTTCATCTTCCAATTCCCTATAGATTTTGAGATATAAGCTTCCAAAAGCAGCCCTATGCAACAGAGATTTCCAAACTCTTCCCGGATAGCCTATAGTGTATCTACCATAACTTTTTGTACACACCTCCAAATGATAAATAGTTTACATTTCATAAAACTAGACACAAAGGGCTAGAACTTTCATTTTTGGATCATCTCCAAATTCCCTATAGATTGTGAGATATAAGCTTCCAAAGTCGGGTCAATGCAGCAGAACTTTCCTCTACGCGATCTCGAAAGGCCTTCCGCGATCGCGATTCACTGGCCACTTTCTTCCATTTTGTGCTTCGCGATCACGGCCAGTTCCACGCGATCGCATAGCACACTGCTGTAGCCAAAAACCAGCAGCTATAAATGACCTAGAAATGGTCCGAAAACCACCCCGAAACTCACCCAAGCCCCTCGGGACCCCGTCCAATTACACCATCCAGTCCCATAAAATAACACGGACCTGCTCGAGGCCTCAAATCACATCAAAAAATATCAAAACGATGAATCACACCTCAAACCAAAATTTATGAAATTTGAACTTTCAAATTCTATATCTTGTGCCGAAACACATCAAATCAATCCGGAATGACTTTAAATTTTGCACACAAGTCATAATTGACATAACGAAGCTATTCAAATTTCTAGAATCGGATTCCGACCCCAATATCAAAAAGTCAACCCCCTGGTCAAACTTTTCAAAAATTCAACTTTCGCCATTTCAAGCTTAATTTCACTACGGACCTTCAAATAATTTTTCGGACACGCTCCTAAGTCCAAAATCACCCAACGGAGCTAACGGAACCGACAGAACTCCGTTCCGGAGTCGTCTTCACATATTTCCGACTATAGTCAAAATTCTAAGACTTAAACTTCCGTTTTAGGGACCGAGTGTCCCAAATCACCCCGAATCATCTGGCAACTGAATTCAACCATACACGCAAGCCAATACACATAATACGAACCTGCGCAGGGCCTTATGCCACCGAACGAGACTTAAATTCTCAAAACGACCGACCGGGTCGTTACAAAAACTCACATTTTGAAAATTTTGCATATAACTGATTATTCTTCAAAGTATGAAGCTCACTCCGAAGATGCTGCCCATGCTCCTCTCGACTACTGGAGTAAATCAAGATATCATCAATGAATTTAACCACAAAAGTACCCAAATAGGGCTTGAACTCCCGATTCATCAAATCCATAAGTGTTGCTGGGGCGCTGGTAAGACCAAATGATATTACTAGGGATTCATAATGCCTATACTGAGTTCGAAAAGCTGTCTTAGGGACATCAGATACCCTATTCTTCAACTGATGGTAACCAGACCTCATAATTATTTACCCAATAACAAGTCACATTTAACACCACCTGGGCGGGCACCTATCTCATAGGTTAAAACTTAATAATTACAATACGAATTTGGCAAGTATGCACAGAGAATTTCATACAAGAATTTTTAATTAGGCCTAACAAGCATGACTCCCTATTATTGATATAGTACAACTTTAATTTCATGAGGGAGAACTTAAACACATGAATTTTGCTCACAAACATCTCATCCTTATATAACTTCCACCGCAGCTCGTAGCCCGGTTTAAACATATTAATTTATATTAAAGTGTGAGGATCTCGTCCTCAGTTTCGAATCACAAGTAATATACACATCGTGCCAATCAAAAATTTCCATTTTCTTCTTTAATTTTTTTTTTTGGGTTACACCAAATCACAATGCATAATGAAGCCCACACCGGTAGGGCATATAATTCACAATTTGTAATTAATTATCTGGAAATTACATTAAAACTTACCAAAATGGGTAACAGAAAGCCACCTTTAACCTCACTTCTCTTATTAGTGACCAACATGGAATGATAGGCGTAGTTATCTCCATAGAACCTCCTAACAGGAGTAAACACATAAGTAGATTATAGAATCACGAAGCTCACTCATAAGTGGAGCACAATAGGAGGACTCGTTTCGATACTCAGAACCGAATCAAGTTAAGGAAATTATTCCTTTATATTAAATCGAAGTCGTACCTGTAATGACACCATCTGATGTAGCAACCTCCGCCATACCATAAAACAAATATAGCAACGGCTGGGTCTTCACCTCCAAGATGCCTTCTACCCATCTGTCCTCTACCCTTAACTGATCGTGTGGGTGGTGTAGCAACTGCAATGGGGCCCGTAGCCTGAGTGCTTTGACGAAATATCTCTCTCCCAAGTTTGGGACAATTTTCTCATGATGTGCCTGGTATCGCCGTATTCATAACAACACCTTTGCGGGTTTGGCTGCTCATATTGAGTTTGTGCTAGATAACTGGAATAATCATTTGTAGGAACTCATATCAGTGGTGCATTAAAAGAACTTACTGAAGCACCCCAGGTAATCCGATGTGTGGACTGGGATGGCCGACTGCCTGAGCCCCTGCCATAATAATTTTTACCTGCAGAGTAAAATCCACTGAATCCCCCAGAACTTCGAGATGTCTTGGTCTCCTTATCTTGGCAATTTCTACCACTAACGGAAATGAAGTATTAGCCTGTAGCTCCCGAGTCGTACAAAATTTTACGATAATAATTGGGTCCTTCAATGAGTCTGTTGAATCGCTCTCTGCTGTAAGAAGCAAAGTAGGAATATGACGGGCTAACTTATTGAACATGATGGCATATTATGACACCGTCATGGTGACCTAACACAACCGTTCAAACACTATGCGCCACGCATTACGGAGAGTCCGGGAACAAACTTTTGCAAAAGCGTTTATGAGAACTGAGCCAAGTGGGAGGTGTTGCATTGGCTGGTCTGCCCTCTTCATAGGCTTGCCACGGACACCTGTGCAGGATTATCTCTCCCAAGGACAATTTCTTCTTTTGTTATGCTAACTTAACACTGTTGAGCTGACCCATTTTTTAACATACTCTTCGATTCTTCTCAGAGGTAACCCTTACCCCTATTTATACACAACGATCACAAAAGTAGAGCTCCATATAGACAAATCTTGGCACGAACCATATAGTCCAGAATCTCGTCAACCACTGTACTTCATCCGAAGCACCCCAAAATCCGCAACCATGGCGTCCATGCTGAGTAGACCTTCTATAAATTTAACGTTGTTTCTCTAACTCCTTGGGTATTGAAGTATAGGATTATTAAGTAGGCGGACATACCGCAAGTCCCAACGTTATCCTCTACAAAATCTATGGCCTTAAACATGTGTAAATTTGTTTTTTTTTTTGGGAAACCTTTCAGTACCAAATATATACATTTCATGCCAAAACTGATATAACACATAACCCCGCAATCCATCCATTGATAGTGGACTCCCACACTCGATGCGAAGTCATAGTTCATCACACCCGATGATCCATAATATTAACCTTTACAGCTCATATAAATCAACCAGATGCCAAGGTCTGTTACACCCCCCACATGATTCACTGGGTGGTCTCTCAATGCGCCCGCATCTTCGGTGGGAACCACACGTTAAGGCAATGTTTGAGCATCTATGGCTTTCTCGTAGTCCATCTACGGCATCACGAACCATTGACGCACAACTGATACCGAGTGCGCAATGTCATACATGAGTGGATACAAAGGAATACGAGATATATGTTTCAAGTTAAATCAATGTCGCACGATATGGAATGAAAGAAGTGATATTGTTCCTAAACTTTATAGCCTCTGAGAGATAAGTACAGACGTCTCCGTACCGATCCTTCAGACTCCACTAAGCTTGCTCGTGACTCGTGAGACGTATGTAACCTAGTGCTCTGATACCAACTGTCTCGACCCAAAATTTCCCATCGACAGGATCGTGATGGCTCCTAACATTTCACTGGCTAGACAAGCCAATGTTAGAGAATCATTAAACCAATTCCTTATTTCCATTCAGTAAATAACAATAATTATAAGATAAAATATAATAAGTGCGGAATATTATAAAACTGTATTAATTACTACCACTCGGATCTGTAGTCACAATTCACGAGCATTTTAGAATTTACTATAAGTAATAGTCTGAAAGAAATACACCTGTTTGAATGAAAGAAAGCAGTAGGACATAAAAGATAGACGGGGACTTCAAGGTTTGTGGACGCCGACATATCTACCTTGAGTCTCCGGATAGCGGACCAATAGAAAAATCTCGATCAACCTGAGCCAATACCAAAATTTGTACAGAAAGTGCAGAGTGCAGCATCAGTACAACCGACCCATATACTGGTAAGTGTCGAGCCTAGCCTCGGCGAAGTAGTGACGAGGCTAGGACAAGATACCCACATATAACCTGAACAGTATAATCATGCTAGTGGCAACAACAGTAAATAAAGAAATAACGCAGAAATAATGGGAAGGGGACATACAGTGGGGGAATACAATAAAAAGAGTTAGAATAATGAAAAGACAGAATTAAACCGAAACGAATTGAGAAAATAAAACAGCAAAGGAAAATTGCACGGCATCACCCTTCGCGCTTATACTCTCAACCTCACCAAATAAATAAATAGAACGACACGATATCACCCTTCGTGCTTTTACTCTCAACCTCACCAAATAAATAAATAGAACGGCACAACATCACCCTTCGTGCATTAAACCTCTCATAATATACACGGCATCACCCTTCGTGCTTTACACTCCTCCTCACAATATAAATAATGCATGCACGGCATCACTCTTCGTGCTTTACACTCTTCCTCACAAATCACAGAATCAATAACAACGGATAGATAGGAGTATCACAAAGAAACTAGTATTTTACCCATAATCAATAGCACAATGTAACCTCAACCTTGAATCAAGATTCGAAAGTTACCAAATCTCAGTGAAACCAGATATAAGTCACCCAACATTTCAAAAAAACCCGCTAAGCATGGATAGTAGAATTTAAGGCTACAAAATAGACAAGAATAGAATTTCACTCGCATGCTATGACTCGACAACGACGCATAGATGCTCGTCACCTCACCTATACCTCGTATTTAACAACCAAACACGTAGCAAATAAACACATAATACCTATTCCCTCAAGCCAAAGTTAGAGACGACACTTACCTCGCACCGAAGGCTACTTAATTCTCAATCACAACTTTTCCTTTGGAATTAACCTCCAAACCATTCATATCTACTCAAAAATGACTCAATAATATCAAATATAGCTAAAGAAATCAATTATATTACATAAATTAAATCTTCCCAAATTTTTCTCCAAAAAGATAAAAAATCGACCCCGGGTTCGCTTGGCCAAAACCCGAGGTTCGGACCAAAATCCATTTATCTATTCACCCCCGAGCCCGAATATATAATTGATTTTGGAATCCGACCTCAAATTGAGGTCTAAATCCCCAAATTTCTGAAATTCCTAGTTTCTACCCTAACCCCTAATTCTACCATGAAAACTCTAGATTTTAGGTTGATAATTCAAGAAATGTAATGGGTAATTGAAAGAAAATGGTTTAGAATCACTTACCAACATTTTGGGGAAGAAAATTATAATGACCCGGCCGGTCGTTTTGAGAATTTGAGCCCCGATCCCCTAATAACTGTTTTCCCCACGTTTGTTTTCGCTATTGAGACTTGCCGTAGTGATTGATTATGGCATTCAGAGAGTTTTAGGACACTTAGTCCCTAGTTGTGAGTTTAAGCCTTAGAGTTTGGACCGTTGTCAGAACTGTATGAAGATGAATCCGGAATGGAATTCCGTCAACTCTGTTAGCTCTGTTGAGGGATTTTGGGGTTAGGAGCGCATCCAGAATGTGTTTTGGAGGTCTGTAGTAGATTTAGGCTTGAATTGGCGAAAATTAGTTTTTCGGCGATTTTGGCCGATAGTGAAAATTTTGATATCAAGCTCGGAATGGAATTCCGAAGGTGGCTGTAGGTTCGTAGTGTCATTTGTGACATGTGTGTAAAATTTGAGGTCATTCGGACTAGATTTGATGTGGTTCGACGTTGTTTGTAGAATTTGGAAAATTTTAAATTCTTAGGCTTGAATCCGTGCTTAATTCATAATTTTGGTGTTGTTCGATGTAGTTTGAAGGCTTGACTGAGTTTGTATGCTGTTATAAGATTGGTTGGTAGGTTTGGTTGAGGTCCCGGGGGCCTCTGGTGTGTTTCAGATGCTTAACGAAATGAATTTGGACTTAGAAAAAATCTGGTGCTTTTGCTGGTTCTGCTGTAATCCCACCTGCGCAAGGCTGCCCGCAGGTGCGAGAAAATTGGCTCATAAGCGGAGTTGGGTGGATTGGTCAGGGGTCGCAGGTTCATGGGGAAAGGCCGCATCTGCGGCGCCCGTAAATGCGCAAGACTGTTCGCAAGTGCGCAAGTTACGTAGAAGCGGAGGGGATTTCCGCAGGCGCGCACGCGCAGGTACGACCCTTTCGTCGCAGGTACGAAGGCAGAGGGGGGGCAAGTGAATTGCGCATATGCACACTTTTTCTGCACAAGCGCACCCGCAGGTGCGAGCCCAGGTTTCGCAGGTGCAGAAATACCTGGGCAGTGGTTAAAACCGAAGGGCTTCGCGATTTTTGTCATTTTTGACTTTGCAAACTCGGTTTAGGGAAATGTTTGAGAGAATTTTCGAGGCATTTCTTGAGGTAAGTCCCTTGTGCTTATTTTTGATCAATAATCTTGCTTTGCCATGTATTTTTTCACCTAGTTAGTGTGTATTTAAGGTGGAAATTGGAAGTTGGAGGCTAGGGATTTGGAGGTTTGATTTGTGGACTTGCAGGACCATTTGGTGTCGGATTTTAGTAAATTTGATATGGTTAGACTCGTGAGTGAATGGGTGTTCAAAATTTATAATTTTTACCCGATTCCGAGACATGGGCCCGGGGAGACTTTTTGGGCGTTTTTCCTAATTTCACGCTTTAGCTTCGAATTAATTAGTTAAATTTGTTACCTGTAGTTATATTTACATTATTCAATTAATTTGAATAGATTTGCGCCATTTGGAGTCGGATACTCGTGGCAAGAACTTGATATCGAGTTGATTTGAGCGGTTCGAGGTAAGTGGCTTGCCTAACCTTGTGTTGGGGACTTTCCCCTTAGGGTGTTTGATATTAATTGATGTGTGGGCACCGTGTACGTGGGGTGACGAGTACGTACACAGGCTATTATTGCAAAAATCCCGTTTTTCCTTTCTAAATCATAAACTGTTTTTCCTTATTAAATTACAATAATACGTTTAATTGTTAATCTTAGACTAGAGAAGCATGCTTACGTGTTTTAACTGCCTATTTGACATTTTTGCTACATGCTTAGTTAAGTCCCTATTTTTCTTATCTGTGTTCAGTATAAACCGTATAACTCGATGCCATACCTGCCATTTCATCTTGCGTTGCATATTTAAATTGGGACTACAGACGTATTCCGGGACATCCCCCTGTCTTGCATATTTACTTTAGGACTACGGACGTCCAGCACTGCATATTTACTTTGGGACTACATACGTATTTCGGGAGATTCCCCAACACTGCATATTTACTTTGGGACTACGGACGTATTCTGAGAGATCCCCCTGTACTGCATATTCATTTGGAACTACAGGACGGTATCCCAGGAGATTTCCTAATGTGTTTACCTTGTTCTGAGCCGAGGGCTCCCTTAACTGTTAAATTTTTAAGGATTTTCTTTAACTGTGTTACCGTAAATTTTACTTATATCTTTTACTGTTTTAATTTATTATATTTACTCCGGTAGGGCCTTGACCCGACCACGTCACTACTCAACCGAGGTTAGGCTTGGCACTTACTGGGTACCATTGTGGTGTACTCATGCCCTTTCCTGCACATGTTTTCGTGTGCAGATCCAGGTACGAATTATCAGCCTTGGGGTTAGTGCATGCTGCTGATTCTAGGAGACTTCAAGGTACTTTTGCTTGCGTCCGCAGATCTTCAGAGTCCCCTTCTACTCCCTCGCCTAGAGGCTTTCTTTATTATCTTCAGACTTTTGTATAGAGCTACATAGATTATAACAGCTTGTGACTTAGTGATATTCCGGGTCTTGGGAAATATTTCTTTTGTATATGCTGAGTGGTACTACTCTTGGCTATTCACAATATGCTGTTTATCTTTAAAATGTTGTATTTTCTTTATATTTTTCGTAATATTAGGCTTACCAAGTCGTAAAGACTAGGTGCCATCACGACACCTTACGGAGGGTTAATTTGGGTCGTGACAAAAATGACTCTTGAAAATCACCTCTACCCGTTTGGTTCTTGAAAAATGTTGAAGAAATGGCTTAAACCCGTATTTGATTCTGTTTTATGCACTGGGCGACAGTGTGCATCGTATTCGCGAGGCCACTGTCACGTTCGCGAAGGGTACTGGCTGCCAAGCCTTCGCGTTCGCGAGACCCTGCTCGCATTCGCGATGGTTACTCCCCCCTGGCCTTCGCGTTCACGAGACGTTGCTCGCCTTCGCGATGGTTACTCTTCCCTGGCCTTCGCGTTTGCGAGACGTTGCTCGCATTCGCGTTGAAGGAACGACCAACCCTTCCCCAGATGTACCTAACACTACGCGTTCACGAGGAGCTAGTCGCGTTCGTGAAGGGTAATGCCCACATCGCTTTGCGTTCGTGACTAAGCCTTCGCGTTCGCGAAGAAGAAAACTTCAGCTGCCCAATTTACTCTTCGCGTTCGCGAGAGTACCTTCGCTAACGCGTAAAAGGACCTGCCATAATACCTGCTGCAGCAAAATACCAGATTTTTCAAAGTCCAAAACATCCCGTGGCCTATCTGAAACTCACCCGAGCCATCGGGGTTCCAAACCAAACATGCACACAAGTCTAAAAATATTATACAAACTTGCTCGCGCGATCAAATCACCAAAATAACACCTAGAACTACGAATTTAGCACCAAATCAAATAAAATTCTCGAGAACACTTTAAAATTCATATCTTCTCAACTGGACGTCCGAATCACGTCAAATCAACTCCAATTCTCACCAAATTTCACATACAAGTCTTAAATATCATAATGAACCCTGTACCAGGCTCCAGAACCAGAATACGGACCCGGCACTAACAATGCCAAACATCAATCAATTCTTAAAAACAATTAATTTTCAAACTTTTAATTTTCATAAAAAATTCATAACTTGAGCTAGGGACCTCCGAATTCGATTTCGGGCATACGCCCAAGTTCCATAAATATATACGGATCCACCGGGACCGTTAAAATATGGATCCGGGACCATTTACTGATAATATTTACCGAAGTCAACTAAAATTAACTTTTAAGGCAAAAATTCTTACTTTCATCAATTTTCAACATAAAAGTTTTTCGAAAATATGCCCGGATTATGCACGCAAATTGAGGAGGGTAAAATGAGATTTTTAAGGCTTAAGAGCACAGATTCGAGTTCTAAAATATAAGATGACCTTTTGGGTCATCACATTGATATCTTTTGAATCATTTTTATGGCATAAGAATTTGAGAAGTTTTAGTCTTGTTCGGTTTCTGCATTCTCAATATTGTTTAGTATGAGTAAAAGTTTGAAAGAGAATCCTTTAAAAGAGGACGACTTTTATGGTGTTCATAAGTAATTACTAGATTCTTGAATGAGTTTATTCTAATCTTTAATTTTAGATTCCCATGACAATCGAAATTTTTGTTTGATCTAATGTACATCGCTGGATTGTTTGCGACTCTAGTAAAATAATAACTAAGATGAGTTCTTTTTTTTTTGCTCGTTCTTTCAGTTTTAAGTAGGATGGGTGCCTAAAGATTTTTTTTTACTTTGTTATAGTTTTGTTTATTTTTCTTAGAGGTTTCATTTATATTTTTGGTATGAAGTAACGTGATTGACAAAATTTTGTTGGAGCATGTCTGTAATGACCCAACCAGTTATTTTGACTTTTAGAATCCCGCTCCCTAAAATAAAACTTCCCGTATGTGCTTTTATTAATTTATGACTTGCGGGGATGATTGGTTCGGGATTTGGAAGTGTTTGGGTTGAAATCGGAACACTTAGTTCCTTAAGTTAGCCTTAAAAGGCCAAGTTTGTCTTCGGTCAACATTTTGAGAAAACGACCCCGGAATCGTGATTTGACGGTTCAATTAAGTTCGTATGATGATTTCGGACTTGGGCATATGTTCGAATCGGATTTTGGATAACCCGGGAGCGTTTTGGCGCTTAATAGTAAAAAATCAACTATTTGAAGATTTAAAGTTCTTTAAATTTGGTTTGGAGTAGGTTTTTGAGTAATTGAAGTCCGTTTGGAATTCCGAGTTTGGGAATAGTTCCGTATAGTAATTTAAGAGTTGCACGCCAAGTTTCATATCATTCCGAGTAGTCTAAGTATGTTTCGACGCATTGGTAGTAAATTGAAGAACTTGAAGTTATTAAGTTTGAATCAATTTGGTTTGGGGAATGATTTTTAGATTTGATGATGTTTTACACGTTCCAAGAGTTCGAGCGAGTCCATTTTATGATTTCAAACTTGTTGGTATGTTCGGGCGGGGCCCTGGGGGCCCCGAGCGTTAATCGGATGAGGCTCGGACTAGGTTGGAAATTTAGAGCCAAGCTGAAGCTCCCTAGTTCTATCAGAATCGTAGGAGCGGAAATAGGACCAAACCTGCGAAGGCGCAGGTGCGAAGAAGAGGAGCGCAGGTGCGGTAACGACGCAGGTACGACGTGGGACTCGTAGAAGCGGACTCGCAAAAGCAAGCCGCTGACTGCATGTGCAAGAGAAGCCGGCTAAGGGAAAACCGCATCTGCGAGGGCATTTCCGCAGATGCGGAGCCGCAGATGCGAAAATCACTGTTGGGCAGAACCTTAAAATGGACGAAGGTCAGCCCATTTTTATTCATTTTTCTTCCATGTTTGGGCAATTTCAAAGCTATTTGAGAGGAGATTTCAACTAGCAACTTGGAGGTAAGTTAATTCTACACCCCTTGAGTTAAATACACAGATTATGGGTAGATGATAGCTAAAAAATCTTAAAAATCAAGGGTTTAGGTGAAAAACCTAGATTGTTTTATAAAAATGAGATTTTAACCACGAAAATGGTTATGGAATTGGATAGAAAATATATATTTGAGTTCTTGAGATTATGGGTAACATTTTCATCCGAAAATTTCCGGACTCCGGGCACGTGGCCCCGGGATGAATTTTAGGGATTTTACCATTTTGAATATGGTAATTTATTTAACAGATGAATTTCGAATTATTGAGCATATATTAATTATTTTGTATAATATTTGGATAATTTCGGATTTTTCGGCGCCGAATCGAGAATTTTACGCGACGCGATAATCGGAAAGTGGACTTTGAGACAAGGTAAGTCTATTGTCTAATCTTGTGAGGGGAAAATTTCCCCATAGGGAATAATTAAATAATTGTTGCTAATTGCGGGGGCCACGTACGCATGAGGTGACGAGAGTCCGTGCGTAGCTTCTATAAATGCTAAAGTCCGGGTAGTTTAGGACTCATAGCATGAATTACTTGTGTAAATTATATTTTTTATTAATTAAATTATTTGATGTATGTATGGTGAATTATTATATAAGGATATTAAAAGATGGAATTCTCATATGCTAAATTTTTTTTTTAGATTAATTAATTATTGAAATAAATTGTTATCTTCTCGAATAAATTTTACAATAAATACTCTTATTCCGGAGGTACATAAGAAAATGTCCTCCTTTCTTGTGGATCGGGCCGAATGCCTCGGCAGGATAGATACATCTATGGATCGTGTCGTATGTCCCTCAGCAGTGTACACTAAACTCTGTATCGGTCCGTACAACCTCGGCAGAAATCGTGCTTAATAATAATAAAAAAATTACACGATACTTGGACAGTTTATTGAAACTTGTAAATCTATTTGATAAATTGGAAATTTATTGAGATTGAATTGCAGCCTGTAAAGCTTTTTGAAAAATGAAAATTTTTTATTGAAATTGAAGGATTTAATTAATAGATTGGAAATTGTTGCATTTGAAAGATTTTTATTATTTCTGCTAATTGAATAAAAATTATTTGTTAACTCTGTGAATCATGCAGATTTGAATAATTGTAATTTCTTCCATTTATTATTGCTGACCTTTAGTGAGTGTCAAAGTCGACCATCTTGTCTCTGCCACTTCGAAATTAGGCTTGATGCTTACTGGGTACACGTTGTTTACGTACTCATGCTACACTTGCTGTACTTTTTGTGCAGGATCTGAGACAGATACTAGTGGAGGACCTATCATCGCACATCCTCATTATCCAGGGACGTAGTGGTGAGCTGCGTTTCTGAGTCGTCCTGCAGCTACCAGTGCCTCTTCTTGTATTATTTTTATTCTGTCTATTTTCATTTCAGACAGTATTTGGAGTTTTGTATAATCTACTAGATACTCATACACTTGTGACACCAGGTCTTGGCACACACATTGGTAGGATTTTGTGTCTTATTATTTTCTTGGATTGAAATTTCATCGATATATATTTAATTTATTAGTTGGCTTGCCTACCTATAGTGTTGGGCGCCATCACGACCTATAGGTGAAATTAGGTCGTGACAATGTCTTAGTTTATTATTTGAGTTGCTGAAATTTTGGTTCTTTAATAGTTAAATCAGATTCATGTTCATATAGATGTCTATATCAAATTAGGACAAGTTACTCACAACGAACAATATGATAGCTAATTAAGATTATTGTTTTATATTAAGTTCCACTGATAAATATGGCTGAAATTTGCATATTTCTTTTTGTATAAATATTTCTAGATAATAATAAATCTATTGTGATGTAGGTTTGTTTAAATTGTAACGCATCAGTAGAAAGCTTCGTTGATTTGGTTCTATCTTCTAGGCCAATGGTCATCTCTTAGTTATATTTTACTTTAAAACCTTAAGATTCGTTAGAATAGGTAATAATAATAATAATAATAATAATAATAATAATAATAATAATAATAATAATAATAATAATAATAATAATAATAATAATAATAATAATAATAATAATAATAATAAAATAGATAAATAATTGAGATATTCTAAAATGCTAGAAAAACTTTAGATGTACTTTAAATATTAGCCCATGTGTTCATACCCGAACCTTAGATTGATATGCTTAAGTAATAAAAGATTCTTGTGCGCATTCCCGTGTCATGATACCTTTAAATTTAAAATAATTATGTTTTGACCATTTGTACATTCTGTACCTTGGTTTAACATTCAATTTCAAATAAATACCTTGTGTGCATACCACATCTAGGTCAAAATAATTAATAAAATTTAATAATTAGTTAAGTGGTAATAGGCAAATCATAATCAATAAAAATACAAGAATAGCCAAGAATTAATTTAAGCCGGACATAAGTCAATAAAAGCGTCCGTGCTAGAACCACGGGATTCGAGAGGTGCCTCACACCTTCCCCTCGATCAAGAGAATTCCTTACTCAGTCTTCTGTTTTCGTAGACCATAAATAAGGAGTCAAATCTTTCGTTTGATGAGGGATTCAAATAAAAGGTGACTTGGAACACCAAAACTCAATTCCAAGTGGCGACTCCGAATAATAAACAATCCCTTTTCAAATCGTCACTTCAATTGGAAAAACTCTTCTAACTCAACCTCGTAATAAGGGTTGCGGGAAAAAAGAGGTGTGACAGCTCTAGCGACTCCGTTGGGGAAAATTAATAAGAATTCGAGCTTTACACATTGATTCTTGTTTGGTTGTTATCATATTTTGGATATTATTGTGTTTCAGAGCCTAATGTGCTATTTGTTGCTTATTTACCTCTTTTAATATTTATTTGAACTGTGATATAAATTGTATCCTCTCTCGCACCTCTCTGAGTCTTCTGATAGGTAGTTATGTTGTGTTTGCCTACCATCATCACAAAATTTCTATCTTGAGATAAAGCCAGTTAGCCTACCAGCTTCTCGTGAAGGATTTAGTCACACATGTTTAGGCGGGAGAGCCGTTAGCTAGCCAGTGTTGTTCTACTACTGGTAATGCTTGACGCTCCTCAGCTCGGGTTGTCCGCCCGGGTAAGCCAGGTCTAGATACCATCTCCTTTAGGATTTGAAAACTTAGAAGAAGAAGCCACCAGCAATGAATATCCCTAATAGGCTACGCTTGATTTGCATCATATGCATTGGACTTAGCGGGACTCGGCACAGGGGCCGGACCCGTCTAGGACAGATACCAATTTTTCATACCAACATGTTTATTTCTCTATGCTATATGTAACATTATTTGGTAGGCTTTACTCAAATGTGGACCAGCTTTAGGATAGATTGATTGAATAGAGGAGAGAGAAAGAGAAATTTCCTCCAAGTTTTCATAAAATACCCGTGTTTTATAAAAAATAAAATAAAATAAATTTTTTGAAGTGTTCTGGTATATAAAAGCACAATTTTCAAAAAGGTTTTTATTTTAAACCGAACTACGCGGGTCTAATTCTCACCAGATGTGAGATACGTAGGCAAACCTCATCGCTCTTTAGAAAATTCAAAAGGAAAAAATCATTAAATTCAAAAATATTTTTCTTTTTTTTTCTGAAGTCTTTCATTCGAAAAAAAAAAAATTACAAATCAAAATCCAAAAATATGTTTTTTCCTTCTTTAGAAGTATTTCTTCTAAAAATTCAAAGAAAAATCAATCAAAATCCAAAAGAATATTTTCTTTATCCTTTAAGAAGTCTTCTTTTCCAAAATTCTCAAAGAAAAAAAAAAGAGCTAGCTTAGGTACTTTGTTCCCGGTATTTCCGAACTATGCGGGTCTGATTCTCACCGAATGTGGGATACGTAGGCAAACCTCATCGATTTCGGTCCCCAATTTTCAAACAAATCCAAAAATATTTTCCTTTTTCTTAATTCCTTCTTAGAATTCGTTCCTTAGAAAATTCAAAAAGAAAAAATCATTAAATCTAAAAATATTTTCCTTTTTTTTCGAAGTCTTTCTGAAAAAATAAATAAATTTGCAAATCAAAATCCAAAAATATATTTTTTCCTTCTTTAGAAGTCTTTCTTCCAAACATTCAAAGAAAAATCAATCAAAATCCAAAAGAATATTTTCTTTCTCCTTTAAGAAGTCTTTTTTTCCAAAATTCCCAAAGAAAAGAAAGAGCTAGCTTAGATACTTTGTTCCCTGTATTTCTGAACTACGCAAGATCTGATTCATGCGACGTCGCGATACGTAAGAAATCCCTATCAGATTCGATCATTGCCATAAAATAAACTGAGTGAAAAAAAGAGAGAAGAAAGAAAAAGAAAGAAAGGAATGACAAAAATAACAAAGAAAAACAAAGAGCGAAAAACAACAAAAAACAAACGTGTCAAATGGCGCAAGCAAGCCGCCAGGGTAAAGCCTCCAATGGATGAAGCAGAAATGGTTACGGTCTTCCTACAGGCCAAAGAGGCGGATTACTTCCAGAACATGATGTCCGTTATGGGTAATCCGTTTGCCGAGGCTATCAAAATTAGGGAAATGGTCGAAAATGGTTTAAAAACGGGACAAATCTTGAGTCATGCTGCCTTTAAGGCCACATCACAGACCGTTCAGAATGGTTCGGGCGATTTGATGAACAAAAACAGGAGGGAAGATGGAGCCATGATGGCTTTGAGCTCGAGGGGAACCCGCAGGTCATTCAACCAATCATATGTGCTTTTTAAGGTCCCACAACACTATTATCCCCATCAAGATGCTGCTTATGCCGTGGAACTACCTCTCTATGCGGTGATGAACGTGCAACCTTATGCGCGGCCACAACATTATACACAAAACTGAGCTCCACCTCCCAGAAAAGCCCATCCCTACCAAGCTCCATATAATCCCCAACCAAATGTTCCCCAATACCATCCTTGCCCAAGAGAGCCCCTCATGAGGAATCATTTTACCCCTTTTGGTGAATCATAATCAAGTTTGTATCAAAAGCTAATCGGGATAGGTATGCTGCAGCCAGTGGCCCCGAACCGACCAAATCCCGAGTCCCCCTCGCACCAAGCTGATGCTAGATGTGAATAACACTCTGTAGCAATGGGACATGATACAGAGGACTGTTGGACCCTCAAAAGGGCAGTTGAAGAGCTTGATCCGTCACTGAAAGCCATTGTAGCCATTGTCGCTACAAAAGAGGAACCTAAAATGGTCGCCAAGCCATGAAAAGTTCTTCATCAGATGGGAATCTCGGTAGTCGGTCTTGCTGTCCTCTATGCATCCGAATTATTTCAGGGTGTAATCCGGATGTTTTCCTTTATTGTCTTACTTTCTAATGTAGACTCTTCTATTTTAAAAATTAAAAAATTATTATTCAAATAAATAAAATTAATATTTCATCATCCATGAATGTCTCTTTTATAAATCTTGTCACCTTTCTTATTCTCTTTTCAGTTTTGTTAATGCAGATTTTAATAACATGACATGCTTGCGGATTTCATGCCCAGATCCTAAAATGTTGTCAGACCTTGAAATAATGAATCGAGAAGTAGAATGTGCCGAAGATAAGTCTTGTAAGAAAATAAATAATCATTAAAGAAGATGAGCCAAGATCAAGAGAGTGAAATAATCAAGGCCACAAACCGACCACCATTTTAAACTAACAAATTTTTCTTTGTTCAGAACAGGAACAGAACAATTTTAGGAAAACGTTCGTGAAAAGATGAATACCGCCAAGTGAAATTCTCAAATCCTTGATTATCTTCCAATATACATATAATCATTTTATTTTTAGTTTCATTGTAGGGAACTAATACCCTATCTTCAACATAAGGTACAACATCCCATGGTTGCATTACTTTCTGCCAAAATAGGGTACAACATTCCCTAGTAGCATCATAGAGTGCCACAAGCCTCATCTTATTGTCAACACAGGGTACTACATCCTCTGGTTGCATTTCTTGTTGCAAACATAGGGTACGACATTCCCTAGTAGCATCCCAGAGTGCCAAGAGCCTCACCTTATTGCAAACACAGGGTACTACATCCCCTGGTTGTATTTCTTGTTGCAAACATAGGGTACGACATTCCCTAGTAGCACTCCAGAGTGCCTCGAGCCTCATTTTATTGCCAACACAAGGTACTACATCCCCTGGTTGCATTTCTTATTGCAAACATAGTGTACGACATTCCATAGTAGCATCACAAAGTGCCAAAAGCCTCACCTTATTGTCAACACAGGAAATCCCCCGGTTGCATTACTTTCTGCCAAAATAGGGTACGACATTCCCTAGAAGTATCCTAGAGTGCCACAAGCCTCATCTTATTGCCAACACAGGGTACTGCATCCTATGGTTGCATTTCTTGTTGCAAACATAAGGTACGACATTCCCTAGTAGCATCCCAGAGTGCCAAGAGCCTTACCTTATTGCAAACACAGGGTACTACATCCCTCTGGTTTCATTTCTTGTTGCAAACATAGGTACGACATTCCCTAGTAGCACCCCAGAGTGCCTCGAGCCTCATATTATTGCCAACATAGGGTACTACATCCCGTGGTTGCATTTTTTATTACAAACATGGGGTACGAAATTCCCTAGTAGCATCTAGAGTGCCAAGAGCTAACACAGGGTACTACATCCCCTGGTTGCATTACTTTTTGCCAAAATAGGGTACGACATTCCTAGTAGCATCCTAGAGTGCCACAAGCCTCATCTTATTGCCAACACATAGTACGACATCCCCTGGTTGAATTTCTTATTGCAAACATAGGGTACGACATTCCCTAGTAGCATCCCAGAGTGCCAAGAGCCTCATCTTATTGCCAACACAGGGTACTACGTCCCCTGGTTGCATTTTTTGTTGCAAACATAGGGTACAATATTTCCTAATAGCATTCCAGAGTGACAAGAGCCTCACCTTATTGCCAATACAGCATACTACATCCCCTGGTTGCATTTCTTGTTGCAAACATAGGGTACGACATTCCCTAGTAGTATCCCAGAGTGCCAAGAGCCTCACCTTATTGCCAACACAGGGTACTAGATCACCTGGTTGCATTTCTTGTTGCAAACATAGGGTAGGATATTCCCTAGTAACATCCAGAGTCCCACGAGCCTTATCTTACTTCCAACACAGGGTACTACACCTCCTGGTTGCCTTCCATCTTGTTAACATAGGGTACGACATCCCCTATTATCAAAAAATAAAAAGGAGCCCATTTCTTTTTTAATTCTTTATTCTGCAATAGCAAAGATAGTTTATTATATTTTCAATAACTCACAAAAATTTTCTAGTACAAACTGGGGCAGAAAAGTTTTGTTTGTTTTGTTTATTTGTGATGGCTTGTAGGTTTTTCTACAAATCATGGATTGGATGTGCAAAAAAAATAAGATTCCAGTTCTCGTCAGAGAAAGTGGAACGTTTGATCTCAATATCAACCGCAACCAGCTTTGACATAATGCATGCGAAGATATAGGGTCTCAAGATCCATCTTCTCATCATCTGATCAAGAAACAAGTCTGTGAGAATATTTCATTATCTTTTGCATCGAGAGCATCAAGTTTCAGTCCAAATCAATGAGAGAAGAAACTCAAGAATCAAGACAAGACTCCAGATGGCATTTAGATAGAAATTTTGTAACTCTTAGATTTCAAGAGTATGTAATTTTCTTTTCATCTTGATGTAATAGTAGGAACCGCGGATCGGAACCTCGACGGAACTTCGCTCGACTCTCCATCTAAGCATACTCTATCACTCTTCTTTCACTTGAACTACACATGACCCGATTCCCTTATAACCCGGGATATGTAGGCTGCCTAAAATCAAGGCTCGGTCACATCTCTTTCTTTTAACTTCTTTTCCTTTTTAAATAATAGTGAGGTAAAAAATCAGTCACCTTATTCATTTTCTTTGCATGAAAACTCTTTATGTTTTCAAGCAAAGAGGGATATTCTGTGAACAACTAATTTTTGACCACACCCAAATTCTATACTATTTTAGTGTAAATATTTCTTTTAGATCTAATTTTTATGTTTTAAAGTTTTATCTTACGCTTAATAGATTTTATTTTTCTATTTACAAAAAAAAATAAAAATTCACAAATATATGTACACACACACACACACACACACACACACACATATATATATATATATATATATATATATATATATAATAAGTAAACTACTATATCTTCTTTGTATAATTTAAACTATTGTGTAAATATTGAGTTTTCTTATTTATATAGTTTTCTTTAAGTCTAAAAGTAAGTTGGTTAATATATATATATATATATATATATATATAGAGCTATGTATTTTACCTTCTTTTCATTTAATAAAAATGGGTTAGAAAAAGGTTTTAAAAAAAAAACTAACGAAAACAGAAAATACAGTCTGCATCCCAATTCTCAACTTCCCCACTTCCCCATTTCACTCACGTCTCACCCCCACTCCCTCACATCTCCATCTGCACACACACACATTATATATAAACAATATTCCCCCACTCCAAATGAAAAATAAAACTACTAATATTATTCCCCATAAAGAGAAAAACTGATACTTAGCAATAAATAAATAAATCTGATGATAAGAAATTTCAGCAACTAAGAGAAAAGAGGACTGTTCTTTTAGAGTAAAAAAATTCACTTGAAAAAACTATTTAGTTACGTTATTGAGTTCGAAGCCGGAGTTAGAGATTTCGTTTGCAGTTCCGAGTTCGTGGTTCTAGAAAAGTTAGTATTGCTAGCTTTGGAAATAAGTAGATTGTAGCTGTGGTTTTGTTAAAATCTCTACAAAAAGATTCATCTCCGTCTCTTTAATATCTGGCTCATACATGGTTAGATATGTTTATTGATATCTTTTGAATCATTTTTATGGCATAAGAATTGGAGAAGTTTTAGTCTTGTTCGGTTTCTGCATTCTCAATATTGTTTACTATGAGTAAAGGTTTGAAACAGAATCCTTTAAAAGAGGAGGACTTTTATGTTGTTCATAAGTAATTATTAGATTCTTGGATGAGTTTATTTTAATCTTTAATTTTAGATTCCCATGACAATTGAAATTTTTGTTTGATCTAATGTACATCGTTGGATTGTTTGCGACTTTAGTAAAATAATAACTAAGACGAGTTCTTTGTTCTTTATTTTTTTTTTTTGCTCTTTCTTTCAGTTTTAAGTAGGATGGGTGCCTAAAGTTTTTTTTTTTTTACTTTGTTATAGTTTTGTTTATTTTTCTTAGAAGTTTCATTTATATTTTTGGTATGAAGTAACGTTATTGACAAAATTTTATTGGAGCATGTCTTAGTTTATTACTTGAGTTGCTGAAATTTTGGTTCTTTAATAGTTAAATCAGATTCATGTTCATATAGATGTCTATATCAAATTAGGACAAGTTACTCACACAGAACAATATGATAGCAAATTAAGATTATTATTTTATATTAAGTTTCACTGATAAATATGGCTGGAATTTGCATTTTGTTTTTTGTATAAATGTTTTTAGATAATAATAAATCTAATGTGATGTAGGTTCGTTTAAATTGTAACGCATCAGTAGAAAACTTCGTTGATTTGGTTCTATCTTCTAGGCTAATGTTCATCTCTTAGTTATATTTTACTTTAAAACCTTAAGATTCGTTAGAATAGGTAAAATAATAATAATAATAATAATAATAATAATAATAATAATAATAATAATAATAATAATAATAATAGATAAATAATTGAGATATTCTAAAATGCTAGAAAAACTTTAGATGTACTTTAAATATTAGCCCATGTGTTCATACCCGAACCTTGGATTGATATGCTTGAGTAATAAAAGGATCTTGTGCACATTCCCGCGTCTTGATACCTTTAAATTCAAAATAATTATGTTTTGACCATGTGTACATTCCGTACCTTGGTTTAGCATTCAATTTCAAATAAATACCTTGTGTGCATACTGCATCTAGGTCAAAATAATTAATAAAATTTAATAATTAGTTAAGTGGTAATAGGCAAACCATAATCAATAAAAATACAAGAATAGCCAAGAATTGATTTAAGCCGGACATAAGTCAATAAAAGCGACCGTGCTAGAACCACGGGACTCGAGGGGTGCCTCACACCTTCCTCTTGGTCAACAGAATTTCTTACTCAGTCTTCTATTTTCGTAGACCATAAATAAGGAGTCAAATCTTTTGTTAGATGAGGGATTCAAATAAAAGGTGATTTGAAACACCAAAACTCAATTCCAAGTGGCGACTCCGAATAATAAATAATTCATTTTCAAATCATCACTTCAATTGGAAAAACTTTTCTAACTCAACCTCGTAATAAGGGTTGCGGGAAAAAAGAAGTATGACAGCTTGTCTAAAAATCACGTTACAAATTCAACTATACCATTTTAAGGGTATACAGTTTGGCACCCATCATGGGGCTTAGACAGCTGCATAATTGGGTTGATCCTTGCATCTATTACTAACCTATTTAATTCTTTATTTCTTAGCAAAAAATCATAAAAAATGGCAGATAACAATGTCAATATCACGCACAACATTGAGGCCCTAGGAAATCAACCTCAACATGAAGATTCGATCGGTGATACACGCAACGAGGAGGGCGTAGCCACGCCGGTCCATGGCAGACAATATCCACAACACGTACGAGAGGCAACTCCTGATGATGCTGAAGACGAGTACGTTGTAGAAATGGTGAGAATCTTAAGGGAGCAACAAAGGGCTATTATGGGTCATCTCTCACGACAAGATCAGGTCATGACAAAGTTGAAGCAAGCGTTGTCGGGTGCTTCCAACAACACAAATGGAAGAGGTCCAGTTCCTCCCGATGCTCCCGCAAATCAAACAACACCAAAGGTTGAGAATAACACCTCGAGGGGTGAGGTCGGCTTTGACAAGGCCCGGGGGGGAGGGGGGACGATAGCGGATCCGGTAACAATAATGAGAATTATCCCTTTAAAACTGAACTCATGCGGTTTATGAGAGAAATACACCACTTGCCGTTCAAACCAAGCCCGACGCCGGATTTAATACCCAAGCGGTTCAAAATGCCAGGCGTGCCAAAATATGATAGGACTTCGGATCATCGGGAGCAGATCACCACATATACAACAACAGTGAGAGGAAACGACTTAGCTCCACACGAGATTGAATCAGTCTTGTTGAAGAAGTTCGGGGAGACCCTCACGAAAGGGACCCTGGCATGGTATTCACTTTTACCCTAAAAATCAATAGATTCCTTCGGGATGCTCGTGGAAATTTTTATCAGGACCCATGGGGGGTTGGAAGTTATAGCCACGAAAGGCCGACATATTCAGATTACATAAGGAGAGTCCAAATTGCGCGGGAGTTTTTTACTAGATTTCAGAAGGAAAGAATGCTATTACCGACCGTGCCAGACGAATGGGTAGCTGAGGCAATTACTAAAGGGCTTAATCCGAGGAGTTTTGACGCTTTCCTAAAATTGAAAGAAAGTCTGCTCGAGTTCCAAGCGACAACATGGGCAGACGTCCATAAACGCTACGAATCGAAGATATGAATAGAAGATGACCAGCTCGGTTTTCCGGCATCAACCAAGGGTCGGGACCGAGAGAAGAATAAGAAAAAGTTGAAGGATGATTTCAACACAGACCGAAGGTCTTACAGAGGTCAATTTTTGCCTACGAAAGGGCAGAAGGACGAGGCAGAGGTTTCCAGTCAGCGGATTGGTTCGCTACTGATAAGAGAGCGGATCGCGACCGAAATAACAAATTGTTCCAAGACAAAGAGGTTTCGGGCTCCCGAGACTCCACCTACCCCAGGCTGTTACGACCCAAAATTCATTAAGGTCGTGATGGCGCCGGACACCACTGTCAGGCAAACTAACAATAAATACATACTGGGTTCTCATTTTTATTACTTTTGAAATCATATTTTCCTTTAATATACATAGTAAAGAATAGGGATTTACAGAGTAAATAATAATACTTTTAACAAATTCACTACAGAACAACCCATTAATCCTCCCAAAATCCAGTGTCACAGGTGCATGAGCATTTACTAGGAATATAAAATAAAATACAGCAACTGTCCGGAATACAAATTAGACTGGAAAAATATAAATAACTCTAAAGGAG
This sequence comes from Nicotiana tomentosiformis, assembly GCF_000390325.3. Classification (NCBI taxonomy): domain Eukaryota; kingdom Viridiplantae; phylum Streptophyta; class Magnoliopsida; order Solanales; family Solanaceae; genus Nicotiana; species Nicotiana tomentosiformis. The sequence continues at coordinate 123,803,734 of NC_090817.1, read as the reverse complement.
ACTCTACTGGTTGTGGATCGTAATGTAGAATATAGCTCACCTAAGTCTCTGCATTAATCACACCTCTGCGCCCACAAGGCCACTAGACATATACGTACCTGCACAAAAATGTGCAGCAAGTGTAGCATGAGTACGCAAACAACGTGTACCCAGTAAGTATCAAGCCTAATCTCGAAGAGGCAGAGACGAGATGGTCGACTTTGACACTCACTAAGGGTCAATAATAATAAATAACATAAAAATAGAAATATTTAAATCAACATGATTCATAGAGTTAACAATAATTTTATTTAACCAACAGAAATAATTAAATTTCTTCAAATGCAACAATTCCCAATCTACTAATTAAATTCACAAGCTGCAATTAAAATGACAAAGTATCATGTAATTATTATTATTATTAGGCACGATTTCTGCCGAGGTCTTACGGCCCGATCCAGAGTGTCGTGTTCATTGCCGAGGGATGTGCGGCGTGATCCATAGATGCATCTATACTCCCAAGGCGTTCGGCCCGCTCTAGAAGAAAGGAGGACATTTTCTTATGTACCTCCGGAAGGAGAGTACATTTATTATAGATAAATTCGAGAGGATGAACAATTCTTTTAACAATTAATTAATTTAAGCAAAAAATTAAGTATATAAGATTTCCATCTTTTACTATCTTTTCCTAACAATTCACAATATATTTCAAATAATTTAATTAAATAAAGGATATAATTTACACACATAATTCATGCTTTGAGTCCTAAACTACCCGGGCTATAGCATAGATAGTAGCTACGTACGGACTCTCATCATCTCGTGCATACGTAGCCCCCACAATTAACAATAATTATTAGTTTAATCACCTATGGGGCAATTTTTCCCTCACAAGATTAGACAAGAAAATTACCTTGTCTCAAAGTCCACTTCTCGATCACCACGTCGCATTAAATTCCCAATTCGATGCCGAAAAATCCGAAACTATCCAAATGTTATACAAAATAATTAATACGTGCTCAATAATTCGAATTTAGGCTATTTAATTAATTACCCAACCCAAAATGGTAAAATTTTTAAAATTCACCCCGGGCCCACGTGCCCGAATTCCGGAAATTTTCGGATGAAAACGCTACCCATAATCTCAAGAACTAAAATATATAGTTTCTATCCAATTCCATAACCATTTTCGTGGTTAAAATCTTGTTTTTATAAGAATCTAGGTTTTTCATCTAAACCTTTGATTTCTAAGATTTACTAGTTATAATCTACCCTTAATCTATGTATTTACCTCAAAGTGTGTAGAATTAACTTACCTTCAAATTGCTAGTTGAAATCCCCTATTAAAAAGCTCCAAAATCTCCCAAGAATGAAGAAATGAGCAAAAATGCTCAAATCCCCGCTTTAAACACTCACTGCCCAGCGATCATCGCGCCCGCGGCAAAATCCTTCGCGCCAGCGGATTCGCACCCGCGGCAAAATCCTTCGTGCCTGCACTGTCCGCGGGTGCAATGGATTTCTCGCACTTGCGGCTTCGCACCCACGGCAAAATTCTTAGCGCCTGCAGTGCCCGCGCCTGCGATGGATTTTTCGCACCTGCGGCTTCGCACCCGCAGCCCTTTTTGCGCAGGTGCGATCACACCAGATATCAGCTGCCTCAACTCTTCTTCAAATTGCAAATTCGATCCGTTAACCACCCGAGGCCTTCGGGACCTTAAAAAATTATACCAACACGTCCCAAAACACATTACGAACTTATTCGAGCCTTCAAATCACATCAAACAACGTCGAATTCATGAATCACACCCCATTCCAAGTCTAATGAACTTTAGAATTTCAAACTTCTACATTCGATGACGAAACCTATCAAACCGCGTCCGATTGACCTCAAATTTTGCACACAAGTCATAACTGACATTACGAACCTACTCCAACTTCCGTAATTGGAATCCGACCTCGATATAAAAAAAGTCCACTCCCGGTCAAACTTCTCAAAAACCTTTAAATTTCTAACTTTAGCCAAATGACTCCAAAATGACATACGGACCTCCAAATCCACTTCGGGACGCGCTCTGAATACCAGAATCACCATACGGAGTTATTCCCAGACTCAAAATTCCAAATAGATATCGATAACATCGAAATGCACTGCAACCCAAATTTATGGAATTCTTCCAAAATGCTAACTTCCACATTATCATATGCCCAAGTCCGAAATCATCATACGAACCTGCTGGAACCTTCAAATCCCGATTCCAGGTCATTTTCTCAAAGTGTTGACCGAAGTCAAACTTGCCCTTTTAAAACCAAACTAAGGAACCAATTGTTTCGATTTCAACCCGATCACTTCCAAATTCTAAGCCAACCATCCCCGTAAGTCATAATTAATAAAAGTACATATGGGGAGTCTTATTTAAGGGAACGGGGTTCTAACAGTCAAAACGACTAGTTGGGTCGTTACATTCTCTCCCACTTAAATATACGTTCATCCTCAAACATGCTAAGGACTGTTCCGTCGTTGTCCAAAATCACTGTTTAACACTTCGAGTACCTACCCATGCTACCGCACCCAATTGAGCACATTAGCTCAAGCCAATCTGAAGATTCTCTCCTTTATTTAGGCAATTAAGCCTTAGAGCCCAATTCTAACATCCAGAATTCTCCACCATGCCTGCTTCCAACCTACGAATACCGTATCAATCACTACTTGATGCACCAATACAGGATTGCATACCTTTGTTGAATTTAGACCATGCACCGCATCATTCACCTGGCCATAATAACATCCTCCGATAACAATAGCCGAAATTCCACGAATCTGATGTTCACAACATATCTCATGATACGTATAAGTCCTGTTCCAACTCTTGAAATGCTTCCACGATGGAAGAAATGTGTTGAAATTCATAACCAGCTTCCGAGTCAACAAATTATTGAGTTTCTCCTTCTGACAAGAACCATTGCCTCATTATGAACCAAATAACGATATTTGCTCTTTATGTTTCATAAGATCTGTCCGCACTGATCCCAGGTCCAATAATCTCGTCTCCCCTCCAGCATGAGCTACTCAGGAAATAAGCCACCCCAGATACTGCCAAAAATCTCCTTTGATGCCACAATGTGCCCAACAACTACAAACTCGAATGTGATACATAAAGAAAACGAACTCTGGAAAGAGTTACTCAACCCACGTAACTAATTTAACAACTGAAAAGATGTCATGAATCTTTCTCAGATAATGTGAACAAAACATACAAGAATAGATATATCAAAATGTGCCCAACATCATGCTATTTTGGCGTACAACCCAATTTACATATAATACCCATGGTGGCGTGCCACCCGATCCAACCATGTTACCCGTGGCAGCATGTCACCCGATCCGCAAAAATTATCTAAGGAAAACACACCTCAAACCGTAGCACTTATACTCACGAATGCATGAATATCAATCATAAGCACGTCAAGTGCATGGTGTAAATCCTGGGGAGATGGGTAGCGTCATACGCCATGAAACTCACGCACAACTAAGGTGCGATATATAATCTGTATCTCGAGAGCCATCCTGCTCACATAACACCATCTATGTGCGGGACCTCAACACATTTTACAAATAATCAAGCCGTCTCACAGGCACATGGCACAATAAAGTATCACATGAAATAGCTGGCGACGAAATTAACATCCCACGCCCGAATATTCTTCCATAAGGAATGTTATGCTGAATGAACACATCCATGCTGGTGTAGAGTACACATCCAGGTTTGGACCCATCAACGGACCTCAAACCGATTTGATCATACCATGCTTGGGTAAATAATCTTTGAAGGATCCATAATGACCCTTTTTCCATGACACGCAAGAACAACCGTCGAATTTGATACAAATTTTCACAATTCTCAACCAACTGAATAGAGCGCCTTTCAGGCCCTAACTCTCACATTAGCGAAAGTACCAAAATTCTCCATACTTGGTTTCAATCCTTAATCAATTAAGTGACTACACGTCACCCTTGTACAATCTTTCCGCGGAATACGCCCCCTGACCTTCCGCATCAGGTAACAAAACCTGCACATCCATACTACAAGTTACACAATGCTGTAAAGCGAATCGAAAGTTTGCAAAAATCAGTACACAAATCTTCTTACACATGACACCGATTTCAGGTGAAGCTAAAGACAATACCAGCTTGTTCTAAACATCTTAATCCTTCCTTGCTCGTCCGAGCTCATGACATCCGTGTCAACACTGAACTGCAACCTTGATCCTCAACTTCCAAATTTTGTGTCGTTTACTGCACCTATCATGCCGCTACGCGATAATACACGTATTCACTATAACCCTTGAACTACTAGTGGAATAAGTCACACCATTGGCTAGAAACCTTCCACCTAGCTTATTTCCGAAGAACCAATGCAATACGCAACCGAATTCCCAGACTGTAGAGATATACCAACCTCAAATCGCGATCTAAACTGCCATGACTTTTTTGGAATCCATTTACATAACAAGACCGTTAGAATTAAATATCTCCCGAATCAATCAATTTATGGTGGCTGTTAAACCCACGAGTACAACCACAAACCATATGTATAACTTCACGCTAAATAAACTGATCACTGCCACAACCATGCTGATCCAACCATTACTAACCGACCTCGCTTCTTCTAATTTATTATCTAATTGCCTTAGAAATAGTAACAATAGCTCCATTCCAACGTAACGAACTAAATCTGCACTCGTCCTGAGTGACCCCATTTCATGGGACCACATTGTCTTAAAACCTACAAACCATCTCATACCCTCCTTGTACGCACATTCGCACCTTCAACTAATACGCCCATTATGATATTTCCTTTATGAATCCGAAGTCATTTTCTCCCATTCCTCCAATGCTACACTGCAGACCGAAGATAACATAGAACACCCCAAACCCTTTCCAAAGTTTGGTGCAAAAGCTCGATACCTAACCATACTACATGCTCAAAATCCTTAGGCACCGCACTTTAATGTTTTGAATCCACTAGGGCCATTGTTGAGAGTCACTCATTCCGATCTGGTCGCGAATATAATCAATTGCAAGGCTCTGCTAGCAGTTGAACACTCTCTCAAAGAAGCACCCAGCCGAATCACCTTCCTTGTACATCACATCAATACGAAGCATAGGCTCTGAGGCTTCCCAAACCTCATTTTTCACCACCGAATCTGTAAATCTCTCCCTTCTATCTTTTGCATTCTGCATTGTTTTTCAAAGCAAAACCTAAACATTTTGTGTGATTTACTCTGCCATATGAGTTCGCCGAAGTTCTGTGATTTGAAGTGCCGCTATCAAGAATAGTTATTCTGTTTTATCCCGGGAGAAATTAATCTGAAATCTTGGACAACTGTGAGGAGATTAAACAAATTCGGGATTTTTACATCGTACAAAACTTTTGTGAGACTATTTATCTAAAGGAAAGCATTTTTCATTTATTCCAAATTTAGTAGATTTATTTATAAATAGAATAGATTTTGAAAAATTAAACGTTAATGACTTGGCCACAAATCAAGGGATCAGTTTTGTTCCATTTTAATTTGTTAATCTTCTGTCACACCATTATACTAAAACTATAATTTTTCATTCCTACTTTCTGCCATATTTTTAGCCTTCCAACTATTCTCCCGCATTCTCTCCAAACCTAAAAAAATCTAACTTTATTTGCTTTGTGGAATCAACACAAATGGAATCATATTCTTTTTCTTTCTACGGATCTCTTTCTAATGTAAAAATGCATTTGAATATCAATTACTTCGTAAAAGCACTACCTGGTCCCATTACTCGTTCTCTCTTAACTCTTCCTTCCTTCCTTGGCCTTTCCTGTATTTGAGCCACGCATGAAAATGGAAAAGCATTCGGTTTTATCTCTTTTAGATGGATATAAAATCCTTCAGAATAGTCATTCCATAGATTATATATACTCACATTCACAGAGGATTCTATCAGTTCGAATCACATCTGAATCACCCATGATACTAATAATTATACAACTATTATTTCATGTATAATATTAAACCTAATTTACATTTAAAAAAATCACATCTAAAATGTCAAACATTAAGATACCCTTATTATACTAGTATAATACGGTATATCATTATTATATTAAAATTATACCATATATATGATTTACAAATACATAACAACATATTTGAATCATCAAAATACATTATTAATTATACTAGCATTATACAATATATAAGACCTCCCATTGATATTATGTAGTTAATAATTAAAAATGCATACCTGTAATATAATGAACATATTTGAAATATTTATTGTTACTTAAATTATACCATCACTATACAGTTAAATATTCAAAATACATATGCATACATTTAAATTTTTGAAATACATTGATAGTTTCATTTGGAAACAACAACAACAACAACAACAACAACCCGGTCTGGGGAGGGTAGTATGTGTACGCAGACCTTACCCCTACCCTGTAATAGAGAGGCTGTTTCTAAATGACCCTCGACATCCTTCCCTCCAAGAACTCCCCACCTTGTTCTTGGGGTGACTCGAACTCACAACCTCTTGGTTGGAAGTGGAGGGTGCTTACCATCAGAGCAACTCACCTTGTCCTCGTTTGGAAAAAATACTTCAAATAAAATAAACCATTATTATACCTATCAGATTGATACTATATATTTTCTTAATCCTATTTTTATCTATCATAAAGTGGGCCCTGAATCTCTATCTTCCACTGCTTATAAATTAGTGATGTACTGGTGATATTATGATTACTACAATAAAAAGTAAAATATTAGTTTATAAAAGAAAATATAATAAACTAATAATGATCGAAAATACATGCAATTAAGGACTGAAATAAGCATGAATCTCAGCAAAGAGAAGGTTCCGATGTTGGAAGCTGCTACAACATATTAATATTTAGTTGCCAGAAATGATAATCAATAATTACTGCTATGATTTTGCAATTTTTTCTTAAATATGGCCTAGTTATGTTTTTTTCTCATTAAATTCCTTAAGTACACACAAGAAACTTATGAGCTCAGAATTTTCTGTTTTTGTTTTACGTCTTCTGATTTTCTGGTTTTGAATACAGAATACTAACAGAATCTTGATATAGTTAACAAATGCACAATTTAGCTAGGTCTGCAAATTCTCCGTAGGTTTTACTTTCAGCTAGTTAGGATTGAATCTGATGTTCGCAAGGAATCTGAGTACTATCAAACTTAATTCCTTTAGTAGTATCAAACTCCATTAACACTTTAAACTAGTGAAATATCAAACTTCAAGCAAATAACAAGGCACTGTGTCCTAGCTAATTGATGTTTTGTTATCTAGTTTCTCCGCTTTACTCATCAGTTTCAAATTTCTAACACTTTGCTATTCCATATTTTATGAATATTTCTCTCCTCTCTGCCCCCTGGCCTCCACGAATCCAAAGCACATTGGCGTCAACTTTGAAGGTTTGATCATTAATTACAAGTAGGCTACTAGCCGTGTCGACGGTAGCCGGCCAGTGGGAATTGAACCAGCAGCCTTACAAAGGTTTTGAACCCCTTGACTACTGAGTTATACTTTTGGGTTGTGTCAAGGGGATTCAAAATATAAAATATAAGGTACAAACCGGATTTTGCCTTATATGCAGTGACGGACGCATGTGGTGACAACTGAATCTGCTTCATCAAAAAATAATACTGTGTATATGTATAAATTAGGATTAAAGCTGCATAAATTTTGTATAAATATTTTATTTGAACCCACTTGACAACTACTATTTTACGACTAAAATTATGTACTTCTAAGATTGAACCCGCTTGCGTAAAATCCTGAATATGTCACTCCTTATATGTACAATTTAATTTCCGGCTAAGGGGGTTCGGGTGAACCCTCTTTTCACCCCTAAATCCGCCCCTGGCTACTAGTATAGTAGTAGACTAGTAGTACTCTTGAGAGGTTCTTCACCTACATTTGTCACCTGAAAATACCCTTTTAAAGTCAAACGTAACCTGATTTATTTTGGCGTCAACATCGCGTATTGCAGGAGATATTGTTGGGATTTTTTTCCATCGTTTGATTTCTAGCTAGTTTTTACGGTTTTTTTTTGCTTTATTTAGATATCAAAAGTTTGGAACCTAAAGTTATCATTAACCAAAATAAAATGTTATCAGTGCTTGGACATAATAATATTGCAAATTATGGAAAAATAAAATATTGGTAAAAAGAAATGTAAATCAGTATTTGCGCTCAAGAAGCAGAGCAAGCAAATAATGCACTCCGAGGAATTTGGATACATTTATTTAGCCAGACTAAATATTTATACATCTAGAACGGTCGCATACACTTTTTTATTTCCGTTACATGGTTTATGTTACCTTAGACCAAATATACACCACTTTTGCATACTATAGGGATTATTATTGCTCATCTTATAAAATTGAGACTATTTTAGTTAAGACCCAAATAGGAGAGGCGATTTTGGATTTTTTTCTCACACGACTCGAGTTAAATTTGAATAGTACCCAGGTCAACTTTGCGATGATCGCGAATCATGCATGTGACTGTGTGCACATTCAATTTCTTTATTCTTAATTTTAGATCTAGAATAAATTATATTAAGTTGACTCCTAACTCTTTCAGCAAAGATAGAACGTGGAATGAGTCAGTAATCTACAAAATTATTCTATTTAATCTTGGGAGTTGGGAAGTAAAATTGGAGAATCATTTTACAGTTGAAGAGAGTACTCCTAATATTTATTTTCTTTCAGAAAAATGTGGAGTATAGTACAATTTTGAGTTATATATTCCACTTAAGTCGCATATCATGTGCCGTACGCGTACATACAGTTGTGTGCTTATGAATTCTAAATTGTAAAGTAAAGTTTGCATACCTTCTTAACGTGTAGGATTAATTAACATGTACTCCATTTATTTGCTTACTTCTTGTTATTCCCACAACAAAACTATATATATCCCTATTTATTCTTCAAAATTGAAGTCCACCATCTCCTATAATATTCTTTCTTATTTGTTATTTCTCTAACCATCAAATTAAGCAAAGTTGGAGCAATTAATCTCTCTGCTTCCACTCTCAATAACGGAAGGTGAGATTTCTTTTCGTGTTTCCACTTATCTTTTGTTAGTTTGCTATTTCTCTTTTGATCTTTTGCAGATAATATTCATATTTTTTATGACTTCTTTATGTTGCGATTATGAGCATAAACCTTGAATCATTCCTCTGAAAATGACCATGGAATCTATTAACTAGATCAAGATCAGAATGGATTTTGGATCTTTCCCAAGAAATAACACGATAAAAGAAGATAGTAAACGTAGCTAAATTTCATACCGAAAAGGACGAAACTGTATTTAGCTTTCCTCTCCAAGTCATGTACTTTCTAAATTCATCTTTCTTGCTAACTTTTTCTTTGCTTTTGCTGTGTTATAGTTTTGCCTTCGAAGTAGAAGAACGGCAAAAAGACTCTTCTTCTCGTTTGAATGTAAGATTGAACTTTTTTATTTGTTCTTTCTTATTTTGCCTGTTTTTGTTCTTTGACTCGAATATTTATATATCTCTATGAAGAGAGCACATAATTATGAGAACTTTACATAACTGTTACAATTTAAAAGAAATATAACAAATTTATAGCATGAAATTCAATTGTATACGGTCGAAATTGATTTCGGCTTTCGTACGATTGATCGAGATGGGGATCATAATGGACCGAAGGAAGATTTCGTAATATCGAGATGGGTTCCGAAGATGGCACGAACGAGCTTCAGATTTCAGGTACAGGTCAAACACTGAGTTCGAAGTCATTATCGAGCTCGGGTCCGAATCGAACTATGATCATGAGATGTTATGGAATCGAGCTTAAGGGACAAAGGCCAACCGATACCGAGCCCGAGTCATTACAAGACCCCGAGTCGGCATCGAGCTCAAATCCGCATCGAGCTCTAAAAACAATACCGACCAACACCGAGTCCGATCAAGCTCGAGCTCACAGACAAGAGTTGTTGCAACCGCACTAAGGGAGAGAATTTCAGCGGGAATCAGGAAAAAACTGATTTATCATGGACTCCCCACTATGTATTTTTAATTATATCTAAAGTAGGATCCTCCACTATAAAGAGGATGGCTACATTTCTGTAAAAGGCAAGTTTTTTTGCTTACATTGTAACCCAAATACCATACATTCCTACATTGAAGAGTTATTCCTTTTAGGTTCATAGATTGATTCATCTTGCTTAGTCCTTAAAATCATCTTCTTTCCAACCTTGCTTATTTTTTACCCTTTACAAACAATATTCAATATTTCTATTTATCCTTACGATTTGTATTAAGTTATACCACATTTCCTTAGAACTACGTACAAATTCAACTCTATTCGTTTTTCAGGTAAATAGTTTGGCGCCCACCGTGGGGCTAAGGATAACAATTGTTATTTGATACAAATCTACAAACACACACCATTATATGCTTGTCTTTTGAAAGTATATTTGACTTCGGATTAGCAATGGCAAACCCTCGATTAATGGCTTTACCTATCGACAACGAAGTCGGCCTTCAAGATGAAACCAACAACTTAACGCCCAGGGCCGGAAAATCGCTTATCAATGTCGTGGAAGCTCGAGTCGGACTACCTGAAGCTTGGGTCAAAGTACCTCTAGACGTTAATTCACATATGGCCCTTGAGGCAAACCAATGTTCTGAACCTGAAAATAGCGTTCATAGCGGTACTCGATCTGCAGCTCGAGACACCCATAACGTTGAGGAAAACGGAGTCAGCTTGCGTATAATTTTGAAATGCTGCAATTCCAATAGGTAGCGATAGCTCAATTGTAGGCCCAAACCCAGGTACCAAGCAGGCCGGAGCCCAGTCCACGCCCAGTCCACCTCGAAAAATTGCCCATAGAACAGAGCCAGCCATAGTAAGGTCAAATGAGCAAGAATCGAGGACTACTTCCGAAATTGCTAAGATAATCGAGGAGCTCACAAAGCAGATCGAAACAAACGATAAAAAAGTAGAAACATATAACTCTAGGGTTGATCAGATCCCGGTGGCACCACCAATGATAAAAGGGTTGGATTCCAAAAAATTCATGCAAAAGCCTTTTCCCTTGAGTGCAGACCCAAAATCAATCCCAAAAAAATTCCGTATGCCCGAGATTCCCAAATATAACGGAACGACTAACCCCAACGAACACGTCACCTCTTACACATGTACTATCAAGGGTAACGATTTAGAATATGACAAAATCAAAACTGTGTTATTGAAAAAATTTGGAGAGACCCTCTCAAAGGGAGCAATGATTTGGTATCACAATCTGTCACCGAATTCCATCGACTCATTTGACATGCTAGCAGATTCTTTCGTAAAGGCACACGTCGGTGCCATAAAAGTCGCAACAAGGAAATCAGAGCTTTTCAAAGTAAAACAAAGGGATAATGAAATGCTAAGGGAATTCGTGTCCCGATTTCAAATGGAACGCATGGAGTTGCCACCGGTCACAGACGATTGGGCCGTCCAAGCTTTCACCCAAGGGTTGAACAAGCGAAGTTCGATAGCATCACGTCCGATGAAACAAAATTTGATCGAATATCCAACTGTAACTTAGGCAGATATGCACAATCGATATCAGTCAAAAATCAGTGTCGAAGACCACCAATTAGGAGCTCATTCCGGATCAGTACATCCAAACAAGTTGGTTATTAAAAACCAAAGGGACATCGATAGAGAGCCAAGGTCGAACAGAGACCGATATCAACCATACACCACAAATCGAAGGAACGATGGTTCGGGATGCAATTCCGCCCGAAATAATTGAAGAAGTGATCAAGGACAGAATTCTCGGGGACTTAATGAGCAAAATTGGTTTCGATAAATATGCCGATCCTATAGAGGCACCTCGATTATCGGAATATAACTTTAGCATTGATCCATCGGGCATTATATCGGTAATCGAAAGGATCAAGGATACTAGGTGGTCCAGACCCATGCAAATCGATCCTTCCCAAAGAAACCCAAATTCAATGGGCAAATATTATGACACACATGGACACAAGATCGAGGATTGCAGACAATTAAGGGAGGAGGCAGCCCGTCTATTCAATGAGGGCCACCTTCGAGAATTCCTCAGCAATCGAGCCAAGAACCATTTCAGAGAGAGACGCCAACAGAAAAAATGAACAGGAGGAACCTTAACATATCATTCATATGATCGTCGGTGGGGTCGACACTCCACAGGAACCCATACTCAAACGTATAAAGATACCGATCACTAGAAAAAAATGAACCCGAGATTATGTGCCCGAAGACACTTTATCATTCAACAACGAAGAAGCCGAAGGTATCTCTCAGCCCCACAATGACGCTATGGTAATTTCTATCTTATTAAATAAAGTTCAATTTAAGCGTGTTTTAGTGGATCCAGGTGGCTCTGTGAATATCATCTGATCGAGGGTCGTGGAGCAGCTCGGTTTGCAAAATAAAGTCATGCCCGGAGCTCGGGTCTTAAACGGCTTCAACATGGCTAGCGAAACATCTAAAGAGGAGATTATTCTACCGGTAAACGTGGCTGGGACCATCCGAAATATCAAGTTCCACATAATCGAGGGCGACATGAGGTACAATGCCCTACTCGGAAGGCCTTGGATCTATAATATGAGGGCGGTACCTTCGGCTCTCCACCAAGTAATGAAAATCCCGACGTCGAACGGTGTAAAAATAGTATACGAGGAGTAGCATGCTGCGAAGGAAATATTTGCGGTCGATAAGGTAACGCCGATATCAACACTATCAACCTCGGAAAGGTCAAGCATCAAAGGTAAACGAGAAGTTAAATAGCAATCATAGCCACCAGCCTCGAACAAATCGGGGAAGCAAGAAATAGAAGAAGATGAGGAGGATTTTCTGACCTCTCAAACTTTTATCATCCCCGAAGATTCTGACACCACCAAATCAACGGTCGAAGACCTGGAACAGGTTATATTGATCGAACATCTGCCCGAGATAAAGGTATACGTGGGAACGGGATTGACCTCCGAACTCAGGAAAAAACTTATTCAACTTCTTATCAATAACATAGATTGTTTTGCTTGGTCCCATTTAGACATGACAGGTATCCCATCGTCAATAACAACGCACCAGCTGAGCCTGAACCCTAGGTCCAAATCGGTGAAATAAAAAAGAAGATCTCAGTCCGAGGTAAAGAACGCATTCGTAAAGGACGAGGTAACTAAACTTCTCAAAATAGGGTCAATTCGGGAAGTAAAATATCCTGAATGGTTAGCCAATGTAGTTGTAGTCCCTAAAAAAGGGAACAAATTTAGAATGTGTGTAGATTATAAGGATTTAATCAAGGTGTGCCCCAAATATTCTTCTCCACTGCCTAAAATCGATCGCATGATCGATGCCACGGCCGGCCACGAGATCCTTACCTTTCTCAATGCCTATTTCGGGTATAATCAAATTCAAATGAACCCGGAGGACCAAGAAAAGACTTCATTTATCACCAAGCATGGAACATATTGTTATAATGTAATGCCCTTCGGGATAAAAAATGCAGGAGCTACTTACCAACGCCTAGTAAATAAAATGTTCGAAGAACAAATAGGTAAATCGATGGAAGTTTATATTGATGACATGCTAGTTAAGTCCCTGCGCGCAGAGGACTATTTGACTCATTTGCAGGAGACGTTCGAGATTTTAAGGAAGTACAACATGAAGCTCAACCCCGAGAAATGTGCTTTCGGGGTTGGTTCGGGCAAGTTCCTTGGCTTCATGGTATCGAATCGGGGAATCGATATCAACCCCGATAAGATAAAGGCCATCGAAGACATCATCGTCGTGGATAGTGTAAGGGCCATGCAAAAGTTAACCGGACGGATAGCCGCCTTAGGCCGATTCATTTCAAGGTTGGCAGATCGAAGCCACAGATTCTTCTCTCTACTCAAAAAGAAGAACGATTTCACCTGGACCCTGGAATGCCAACATGCATTGGAAGAATTGAAGTGATACTTGTTGAGCCCACCACTGTTTCACATACCGAAGGCAGATGAAAAACTTTACTTATACTTGGCGGTATCAGAAATCATGGTGAGTGGCGTACTAGTTCGAGAAGAGCAAGGTACGCAATCTCCTATTTATTACGTAAGTCGATCCTTAGGAGAAGCAAAAACTAGATATCCATAATTAGAGAAATTGTCACTTGCACTGATAAGCGCCTTTAGAAAGTTAAGACCATACTTTCAATGTCACTCCATATACGTGTTAACCACCTATCCACTTCGTAATATTTTGCGCAAGCCCGAACTATTGGGCCTATTGGCCAAATGGGCTATTGAACTCAGTAGCTACGATATCGAATATCGACCCCGTACAGCCATCAAATCCCAAATTTTAGCGGAATTCGTGGCCGATTTCACGCCAACCCTCGTACCCGAAGTTGAAAAAGAACTCTTGATAAAATCGGGTACATCATCGGGGGTTTGGACCCTCTTCACAGATGGTGCTTTGAATGTGAAGAGGTCCGGGCTCGGCATCATTTTGAAACCCCCCACGGGTGGCGTTATTAGGCAATCTATCAAAAATTCTAGGTTGACTAACAATGAGGCCCAGTACGAGGCCATGATTGCAGGTCTCGAACTAGCTAAAAGCTTGGGAGCAGAAGTCATTGAAGCCAAATGTGACTCTTTACTGGTGGTGAACCAAGTAAACAGAACCTTCGAAGTTCGAGAAGGTAGAATGCAAAGGTATTTGGACAGATTACAGGTAACTTTGCACCGTTTCAAGAAATAGACTTTACAACATGTGCCTCGAGAACAAAACAGTGAGGCCAACGCACTCGCAAGTTTGGGTTCATCGATCGAGGAAGATGATATCGACTCGGGGACTATCATTCAACTCTCGAGATCCGTAATCGAAGGTCATACCGAGATAAATTCTACCAGCTTAACCTGGGATTGAAGGAATAAGTATATTGAATATTTGAAGAACGGAAAACTCCCCTCGAACCCTAAAGAATCGAGGGCCCTGCAAATCAGAGCTTCTCGATTTCTTTTGGTTGAAGATGGAACATTATACAGAAGAACATTCGATGGACCATTGGCAGTATGTTTAGGACCAGGAGACACCGATTATATTTTACGAGAGGTGCATGAAGGCACTTGTAGAAACCACTCCGGCACTGAATCACTAATTCACAAAATCATTAGAGCAGGATACTACTGGGATAGCATGGAAAAAGACACTAAGGAGTTGGTTCGAAAATGTGATAAATGCTAAAGGTTTGCAACGATGATCCATCAGCCCGGAGAACGACTTCATTCATTCATGTCCCCATGGCCATTCATGAAATGGGGGATGGATATCGTCGGCCCTCTACCATCGGTCCCAGGTAAAGCTAAATTCATTTGTTTATGATTGACTATATCTCTAAATGGGTTGAAGCACAGGCGTTCGAGAAAGTGAGAGAAAAAGAGGTTATAGACTTCATCTGGGATCACATCGTGTGTCGATTTGGGATACCCGCAGAAATAGTATGCGACAATGGTAAGAAATTTATCGGCAGTAAAGTGAAAAAATTTCTCGAAGACCATAAAATAAAAAGGATATTGTAAACACCATATCACCCTAGTGGGAACGGACAAGCCGAATCGACAAACAAGACTATCATCCAAAACTGAAGAAAAGGTTGAACGAAGATAAAGGGAAATGGAGAGAAATTCTGCCCGAAGTCCTTTGGGCATATAGAACAACATCGAAATCCAATACGGAGGCAACTCCGTTTTCCTTAGTGTATGGTTCTGAAGCATTAATTTCAGTCGAAGTCGGAGAACCCAATGCAAGGTTTCGACATACGTCGGAGGAATCAAACCACGAGGCTATGAGTACTAGCCTCGAATTATTAGATGAAAAATGAGAAGCGACACTTATTCGAATGGTTGCGCAAAAGCAACGAATCGAAAGGTACTACAATAGAAGAACCAACCTCCACCACTTCAGGATCGGGAACTTAGTCCTAAGGAGGATAACCGTCAACACTCGAGATCCTAATGAAGGGAAGCTCGGCCCGAATTGGAAAGGACCCTATCAAGTCCTCGATAAAGTCAGAGGAGGGTCTTATAAACTCGGAATGATGGATGACAAACCATTACCAAACAACTGAAACATATCACTTCTCAAACGATATTATTGTTAAAGGTATGAGTTTCTCCTTTCTTTCGTCCATATATATATTTGACGCTAACTCATTGCAGGAGTTCGACCAAAGACATTGAGACCTCAGGTTTTAAAGTACACGTTGCACTTTTTTCCCTTAGATTGGTTTTTATCCCAATCGGGTTTTTCCGGCAAGGTTTTTAACGAGACAATAACTATGTGCTACCTGGGGACAATTCAATAGTATCCAAGGCTTGATACTGGGGGGGCATTACCCCTCAAATATATCAAGTTCGATGCAAGAAAGTTACTTCATAACAACAGGGTTCCGATAGGAAAAATTGTAAGAGCCAAATGGTCAAAATGAACCATGCTCATGTAGTTGGCCCGAGCCCTGACGCAAAACATGAACATATGTATAAATGACTTGCAAAGAAAAAATTTTTCTTTACCGATATCTTATATCCAAGAAAAATTCCTCTATTTCGAGATTTATTATGCAAATAGGCTTAAGGTAAATCAACGAGTTCGAGCAACACTCACTCAACTATAAAGCCCAAGGGCTACACCAACTTGAGTTCAAGCAATCATTCTCACTCGGAGACTATCTACGAAGCCCAAGGGCTGCTCTTATTTCGAGTTCGAGCAAGCACTCACTCGACCATTACGCCTACGGGCTACATTACTTCGAGTTCGAATCACTCACTCGACTACTAAGCCTACGGGCTACTTTTTCGAGTTCGAGCAAGCACTCACTCGACTATTATGCCTACGGGCTACATTACTTCGAGTTCGAACCATTCACTCGACTACTAAGCCTACGGGCTACTTTTATTTAGAGTTCGAGCAAGCACTCACTTAACCATTACGCCGACGGGCTACATTACTTCGAGTTCGAATCACTCACTAGACTACTAAGCCTACGGGCTACTTTTATTTCGAGTTCGAGCAAGCACTCACTCGACTATTACGCCTACAGGCTACTTTTATTTCGAGTTCGAGCAAGCACTCACTCAACCATTACGCTTACGGGCTACATTACTTCGAGTTCGAATCACTCACTCAACTATTAAGCCTACGTGCTACTTTTATTTCGAGTTCGAGCAAGCACTCACACGACCATTACGCCTACAAGCTACATTACTTCGAGTTCGAATCACTCACTCGAGTACTAAGTCTACAGACTACTTTTATTCCGAGTTTGAGCAAGCACTCACTCGACTATTAAGTCTACGGGCTATATTAATTCAAGTTCAAGCAATCACTCAACTCGACTACTAAGCCTATGGGCTACCTTATTTCAAGTTTGAGTAAACGCTCACTTGGTTATAAAGGCTACAAAGTCCAAATTCGATCAAATTTCCTAAAGCCTTATGAAAATATTCATAAGGCATGAATAAAACAAAATCTTCACAAGTCAGGAAATAAAACAGAGGCAAGTTGGGAAAAGAAAAGATATTTATATATGTATACAAGATTGTTTACATGATTGTTTACAATGTCCGAAATGGAAACTAAGGGCTAAGTTTATTGGTTATCTCTGGGGGCTGTCTTATCTCCATCGGGCTCTTCCCCACTCTTGGACCTGCTCTTGCTCCCATCATCGTCGTCATCATCATCATCGTCATCATCGGAAGCCAAGGCTTCAGCATCGGCCTCGAGCTCTTTATCCCTTTTTATCTCTTCAGTGAGATCGAAACCCCGAGCATGGATCTCCTCAAGCGTCTCCCTCCGAGATTGGGGGTTGGAAGTCTCGGCTGCCTCACTTTCTTGCACCTAAGCAGCTTCAGCATCTGCCCGATAGACGGCCACTAATGCATCCGCATAGGACTTTGCTTTCTCGGCATTAGATTTGGCCTTATCAAGTTCGGAGACCAACCGAGCCTCGAGTTTCTCTATTCTTCTTGCTTGAACCAAGCTCTTCTCCTTCATGCCTTAAAGTTGGCTTGTAGTTGATGAAAATTGGGCCCGAATAGTTTCCTTTTTTGCAGCAAGACTATCCATGCCATCTTTCCATCCCATGGTCTCCGCGCTTATTGTATCAACTTCCTCACGAAGCTGCCCGATCGTCTCGAGTTTCTGCTGCAGTTGTGAGACCAAAATATTAGCCTCCAATCCTGAATCAAGCCCATGAGTTCTTAATATTAACATTACCTGCTCGGTCAGGTCAGTCTGGTCTTGATGAGCCTTGGACAACTCAGCTCGAAGACCTTTGATTTCTTCTTCCCTTTGCCCAGAAAGGAGTTTAAGGGCGTTCTTCTCCTCCGTAACCCATCGGAGGTCGGTCTCGAACCGATGTAGCTCAGCTCGAGACCGAGAACATGCTTATCGATGAACTGCCACGGCCTGCGAAGAAAGAAGAAAAGAAGTTAGAAAAGAATAGCAAAACATAAAAAGTAATATCAACAAATGGAGTTAAGAGCTTACCCGATTCAGAGCTAGCTGCACTTCTCAGAGAAGCCCCGACACATCACTAGGGCCAGCAGCGTCCTCGACCCTAGTAAATAAATCACGGAAGGGGCCCTCCCCTTCATGAAACTGGCTCATCTCGAGGGCCCCCAAAGATTGGGATTCCCGAATAGTCCCTTCAGAAAAAGCAGGGAGAGTTGGCGAATCTTTGATTACTATTGCCCCAAGCGACTCGCTTGGGGCGTTCTCCTCAGTTCGGAGAGCTTCAGGACCGGCCCATTTCGACGTACCCACCGTATGTTGACTTCCGTAGAAAGCATCTTCGATCTCTAATGACTCGGGGACTTTGCCCGAGTCTTCCTCCAATATCTCCTCGGTCCGAGGCGAAGCCTTACAAATAACCATCGATTCAACTGCCTTTGGGGCATCGATGCTTTTCTTCATTCGGTCCGCCAGCACCGCCCCGTCGTTTTCTTCTTCTTCTTCTTCTTCTTCTTCTTCTTCGTTTTCATCCCTTAGATGAAGAACTGATTCTACGGTCAAAGGAATGGTACTCTTCCTCGGCTTACGAGCCGTCCTCATCTTCGATTTTGGATCTTCAAAAGCGGAGGCCCTTTTACTCTTATTATCCTTCACTGGCGTTGGAATAGAGGCCGGAGCCTCTTCCTCGACGGACGAGGGCCTCAAAACCGCATCTTTGCCTACACCTACATACAGGAAAATTTATTGAAGTATATGGAAATCATATCTTTCGAACTACCAAAAATACGAGAAAGGGGATTACCATGATTTTTAGCCTCCCATCGGCCCTTTGATAAATCACGCCATGAGCGCTCGGTGTATGTGGAGGTCAAAGCCAGATCTTGTACCCTATTCTTGAGATCGGGAACTGTGCTGGGCATCCAGGGAACCGCTGTATCACAAAAAAGGGATATCGGTGAGAAAAGAAATGAAAGGGCAAAATAGTAGGAGATAACAGCAGAATTACACTTACACTTCATGTTCCACTCCTTGGGAAAAGGCATCTTTTCAGTCGGAATCAGGTCCGAAGTCCTTACTCGAACGAACCTGCCCATCCAACCTCGATCCCTGTCCTTGTCTATGCTCGAGAATAGAAACTTGGTAGCCCGACGCTGAAGTTTTATTAACCCGCCTCGTAAGAGGCAAGGACAATACAATCGGATGAGATGGTCAAGAGTGAAAGGCATCCCCTCGATTTTGTTCATGAAGTATCGGATCAAAATAACAATCCGCCAAAAAGAAGGATGGATCTGGCCTAGGGTTATTTGGTATTGATGGCAGAAATCAATAATAACGGGGTCGAGGGGACCTAGCGTGAAATGGTAAGTATACACACTTAAAAACCCTTTCACGTAAGTGGTGATATCTTCGTTAGAAGACGAGATTACTATTTCTTTGTTCTCCCAATTGCAATCTTTCTTTAGCTGTTTGAGGTGCTTTTCGGTTATCGAACACATATACCTCGATACTGGCTCACATCGGCCGGGAACCGATGAGCCTTTATCGACCTTAAAATCAGAGGTAAGAACACACGTCCCAGGAACGCACTCTTCAGGCCGTGGCTCTACCGGTGTTTTGTCGGCGGCAGGCTGTGAAGAAGAAGCTTTCTCTTTCTGAGGAATGGTTTGTGATGTTTTCGCCATTTTTGAATTTAAAGATCGAGAATAGAAGAAGGTGACAAAGATTTGGTGGTTTTGGAGAAGGATTTTGCAGAGAGGAATCACAGATTTGCGAATGAACTCAGAAGATACGAAAAAGAACTTGGGAAATTTGGAAGATTGAAGATGTAAAAGTGATAAAGGCTAAAATGAAGGGTTATTTATAGATTGAAGCAATTGTAGTTCAATATCAACGGTGCCTGACCACCGTCTGACATGCAAAAAATGCCTTGATAAACTAAATCGACGGGACAACTATCACGTACGTCATGGTCGGGTCGATGCAAACGCCAGTGCATATCCAATCGAGTTATTGAGAAATCATATCAATTCTCGCCACATCCTTCCCGAGAAACGAGGGGACTATCTGTATAAGGTCGAAATTAATTTTCGGTCTTCCTACGATTGATTGAGATGGGGATCATAATGGACCAAAGAAAGACTTCGTAATATCTAGATGGGTTCCGAAGATGGCACGAACGAGCTTCAGATTTCAAGTACAGGTCAAACACCGAGTTCGAAGTCATTATCGAGCTCGGGTCCGAATCGAACTATGATGAGATGTTATGGAATCGAGCTTAAGGGGCAAAGTCCAACCGATACCGAGCCCGAGTCATTATCAGACCCCGAGTCGGCATCGAGCTCAAATCCGCATCGAGCTCTAAAAATAATATCGACCAACACCGAGTCCGATCAAGCTCGAGCTCACAGACAAGAGCCGTTGCAACCGCACTAAGGGAGAGAATCTCAGCGGGAATCAGGGAAAAGCTGATTTATCATGGACTCCCCACTATATATTTTTAATTATATCTAAAGTAGGATCATCCACTATAAAGAAGATGGCTACAAGGCAAGTTATTTTGCTTACATTGTAACCCAAAAACCATACATTCATATATTAAAGAGTTATTCCTTTTAGCTTCATAGATTAATTCATTTTGCTTAGTCCTTAAAATTATCTTCTTTCCAACCTTGCTTATTTTTTACCCTTTACATTCAATATTCAATATTTCTATTTATCCTTACGATTTGTGTTAACTTATATCACATATCCTTAGAACTACGTACAAATTCAACTCTATCCGTTTTTCGGGTAAACACCAATATTACAGTTGTGGCAGAAAAATATTTATATTTGTAGCACGCAGTTCCATTAAAATAAACATATTAATTATTAATTTCTAAATATAAGCAATTTGAATGAAAAGTCAAATAATTATTTGTACAAAAATCATGCTTTTTTTTTCTCTTTATCTATTAGCTTTCCTTCTTTTTCTTCATCTTCTTAATTTTATTTTCTGCCGAAGCCAATATATTTTCTAAATTTGTTACATTCGTTTTCTTTTTAATTATCTTTCTTAAGTTTTTCTCTTCCTTCTTTCTTCCTTTCTTAACATAAAGATCTTACTTCGATAACAATATATGTTAATATATACAAAATATCTCTCTATATATATATATATATATATATATATATATATATATATATATATATATATATATATATATATATATATATATATATATATATATATATATATTGAATTAACACATATAAAATATACAAAACATATACATAAAAAATATATCTTCAATTAAGATGACACTTAGATATGTGAAATATACATAAAAATAATATAGCTTAAATTTAATTAAGATGGCATATAAATATATAAAAAATATATATAAAAAAAATACATCCTGAATTAAAATGGCACTTGACATATAAAATATATTTAAAATATACATTAAAAATACATCTTAAAATAAGATGGCACTTCACAAATAAATATACAAAAATTATATACATAAAAATACATTTTGAATTAAAGTGATACTTGATATACAAAGTATAAAAAGACGTATAAATCAATACATCTTGAATTTAGGTGGCATTCACATATGCATCAGATTTTAAAAAATGGAGTGAAGAAGATGAATGTTGGGCTTCATTTTTGTAATATGCTAATAATAAAAAAAAATAATTTTATGGAATAAACAATAAATGATACTATTTTTTTAAATAATAGTTAAAAAGGATCAAGTGTTTAAAAAACTCCATAAGGATAGTTATGTATTTGCATAATATTGAGCCCAAACATGGTAGTGTAGTACATCACGAAAATTTGGGAATAAGAGATGCATGCTTTGCATAGTAAAATGTATGAGAACATCCTTGTTAATTTAAAATAAATGCTATAATTACACTAAACACTCATACAATTTAATGAATCAACTGTAATATACCACTTGTATTCTAAAATATACACTACCCATATTCTAAAATCAACAATTTCACCCTTTTATTATTGAAATCCTAAACAAATTAAATATAATATTTATCCCTTCTTTTTTTTTTTTTTCAAATCCTACACAAATTAAATATAATATTTAATTTATCCATATTTCCCTAAGCCAAACACAATATAATAAAACACAATCCTCACAAGATGAAGAATAAAAAGCACTTTCTTTTGCAATAATTCTACGTAGGCTATCATTGATTATAACTGACTTCTTGAGCATTTAAAATTGTGAGTTTCTTAAAGGCGGAATAGCTTAATAAATACTTTTACTCGTTCGGTTTTATATCTTGACCTTCCTATTATTCAAAGTGTCATCTAAGTACCTATAATTGGTGATAGAAACTATTTCAATTTAAATCCCTCCTATTGTTGACCAAGTATACGTAGCAATTTGCCGGTTGAGTTTGGACAAAATGAGTGTATGTCACACATTATCTACAGGAATGTGAAAAGAAATAATTACGTAGAAGTACAAGTGAGGTATTCAAAGAATAAATTTTATTATTAGGAAATAAGGGTCCTTAACCAAATTTAGCCTATATTCTTTTCTCTTACACCAGTTTCAGTATACGCGCATTACGCGTGTACCTATATCAAAGAGTATATAATTTTAAAAATAATAAAATATTATTAAATAATGTAATTGAGTTACAAAATAAAATTTTAAAAAGAGTAAGTTCTTGAAATAAATAATATTAATGATATCTAGATAGATCGGTAAAGAAAAAAGTCTTGCTATACAAAATTCTCAGACATATAATGCAAACACTAATAGGATAAAATTCTAAATAAATTATTAATATAATATAAATCCAAACAACACAATACATTTTAATCAATTTTGATCAACCCATAGCTTCTTCATTCGTGTCTCAAAAGAATTCCATGATCAATTTGAATACAAAGAATATGATCCATCATTGATTTATCAAAATTTTAGTAGAATTAATAAGATAACCTTAAATACTTTTCCTCGCCTAATAATTATACAGATCTTTTTAAATATACATTTTTATTAATTTTGGTTAATAAACTATTATCGTTATTCACAAAAGAATTCTAACTTTGGTTTATATTTGAGCTTGTCACTTATATCTTAATCAAATTTTTAAGAAAAGATTATATCTCCGTATTCAAATTTCTAGCCTTCGTCCAAATTTATCTTTCTATAGCATCTTTTTCTCTTACTGTTAAATATCCTCTCAAATATTTCTTCATATCAAAGTTCCATAAAGTATGTTATTGTTTTTAAAAAAAATGTAAATTCTCTTTTGTGTTTTTAGTTATTAACTAATATTACAATAAATTTTAAAATTATTAGCGGTAATGATAGTAACATCTGAAATGTGATTTATATATTGTATATATATATATATATATATATATATATATATATATATATATATATATATATATGAAGCAAAAGGCATAGATCCTAATTAAGAACCTAAAATATCGTTGAATATAGAATGGGTGTCGACTCATATTATCAATCTTAACAATAATTTGTTCTTACTTTTTAAAAAAAAAACTATTTCATTTTAAGTATTATGGTTCATAATTATATCGAAACTCATTTCTCGAAATATGAGATAATATACCTTAATATTGTCATTCATTAATTCATAAAATATTGTTAAAATAGGGTGTAACTTAGTTTATTTATATTTAATATTCATGACTGTTATTAGATCTTGACAAATAGGGAATTAAAATTAAATTTTCGGGTTTTCTTCTTTGGATATGAATTAGCTAGATTAAAGAGTTATATAGTTATTTTATGCAATTTAAATTAGAAAATAATTTATATAAGTTAAAATTTCATTCAATTTAGAATTTCTAAATATTAGGAGCTCCTATTATAGAAATTTTTTATTAATTTTAAAGTATTAAATATTAAAAAAATAATTAAATAATAAAATTATGTTTGATGTATAATATAATATACATGTTATCCATCATTAATGATTAAACAATTTGTAGTAAAAGTAAAAATTTATAAATCACCTTAAGACTTTGTGCACATGTAAAATATTAGAATTAACAATATAAGTGGTTAGTACTACAACTTATAATGAACATAAGATTCCTAACGTGATAAAACTTGGAAACATTTAAGGAAAATACTTACATAATTTAAATATGGAAAAAGCTTGTATAAGTAAAATCAAACTCAATTTTAGATTCCTTCATATTAGGAGTTTTTACCTAGTTCGGAAGAATTTAATAAATAAAATTTAGTTAATTTTTAAAGTATTAAATATTAGGATAGCAAGTAAATTACAATTACAAATTTGTCCAATGTAAAATCTACTTTTAAAGAGTAAAAAAGAGAAACGACATTTCACTAAAGGGTTTCGTGCTTTTAATATAGTATAGATAGATATAGATATAAATAATTTAACCTATTTGTATATAATTTGAAACTTTTTTTTACCTATTAACAGAGTGTTAAGAAGATCAAAAGTGATTTGAGAGTGATATTTACGTTCGTCGTTGCGGATTTAAATATTTTTGGATGAATTAAAATGAAAAGTTAAAAGCTTCGTCGTTGGGGTTTTAAAAGCTTGTATAACGCGTCATTATTCAGCATTGAAGCCCACCATCTCCAAATCCTATCGTATTCTTTCTGAATTTCGGTTTCTCTAGTCCAAATGCATCAAATCGGAGCAATTAATATCTCTATTGCCACTTTCAATAATGGAAGGTGAGATTTCTTTTTAGCTTTCCACAGTTCCACTTCTTTTTGTTATTTGCTAAGTATTTCTCGTCTGATCCTTTGTAGAATTCACATTTTATGTCTTCTTTATGCTGTGATTATGAGTTTATTTTCTTCCTAAATTCACCCACCACATCTAGAAAGTTCACTAGAAACTTTTCTGCATTTTGGCAAATGAAGCCTTTAACAACGGTAAGTTGGAGGAATGAGGTAAAAAAGACTTTTGAAGTCGTGTGTAACAATTTAGGACACATTTTTTTGTTAAATAATTTAAAAAGTTCATGGGTCATATTAAAAATAAAAAAAGTTGTGAATAAATATTAAAATTTTTAAATTTTTTAAAAAATTATACCCAATCAAATTATTTTAAATTTTCATTTCCCTCTTCTTTCTCCTATTTACTTCTTCTCCTTCTTCCTTCTTTCTTCTTTCTCTTCCTCATTCTCTCATTTTTCTTCCTTACTTTCTTCTTTCTGTTCAACTTTCGTTGGTGCTGCTGGTTCGTCTATGTGGTCTTCTTCATCTTCTTCTTCTTCTTTCATTTTCTTCCTTGTCTTTTTCTTCTTTCCCTCTTCATCTCATTTCTTCTTCTTCTTTTTTCATTTTTTTCTTTTCTTCTAGTGGTTTAAAATATACGAGAGAAAGAGAAAAATATGAAATTTTACAAAGTAAATATTCTGCAAAATACCATCGAGATATTTTGAGACATTCCCATAAATGAGTATTATGTAAAACATCCCGGGATATTTCAAACATCCCTTGAAACATCTCCCGGGGATGTTCGAAACATCTCCCGGGATGTTTCAAACATCTCCCTAGATGTTTCAAAAATCTCTCGGAATGTTTGAAACATCTCCGGGATGTTTGAAACATCCCTCGAGATACTTCTTCTGCTTCTTTCTTTTTGATGTTTGATCTTTTTTCCACAAATATTTCAAACATCTCCACAGATGTTTGAAACATATGTGCAGATGCTTTGAAATATCTCAGTATATGTTTGAAATATTTCTCTAGATATTTGAAACATCTTCCTAAATGTTTGAGGATTAGGAGTGACGGGGGATAGAGAGAAGCGTTGCGATATGGAGGAGTTAGGGGAGGATAGAGAGGAGCGTTGCGAGATGGAGGAACAAGGGGAGGAGGAGGAGTGGCGAGAGGAGGTGGAGGAGGAGGAGGAGGAGGGAGGAGTGGGAGGAGGAATAGGGGTGGAGGAGGAGGGAGACTTTTTTGTAAATAAGAAAACTTTGGGAGAAACTTTTCGACAATAGCTAAATGTAACAGCTAATTTCGACCAAGTAATCAAGAATGTTAGATAACGAATTAAAGATAAAATAAATAACCAAACCAGTTGTGACGTTGAGTCCGGATTTTGCCCTCGACCAGACCCTCGATTCAAAACCAAATGTATATGAAGAACTATGATTAAAATAAGAACCCTTCAATAGCTAGAAAGCAGAGAAATAAGTTTGAATTGCCTTGGTATGCGTGTTACAATGTGTCTATTGAATAATAAAATTCTCATTTATCTAAAAAAGGTAAAAATCCTCCTTGTACGTCAATCACTGATACACTACCGACATCGGGCGTCGTGATATTCGGTTGGGTACGGATATCACGACCCTTTGTTAGTCGTGTGCAACCGTTTGTAGTGCTTTCTGAGGTCTTGGAGCTCGTTCTGGGTTCAGGGAGTATTGTCTTGTCAGGCCCGGTGGCGAGTACCCCGTTCCAGCCTCGATTCAAAGAGTTTTCAGATTTGGTCTCTATCCCATACATTCATATTTCTTACTTCGTTTGACTTACCGGAAACTCGGGGTGTGTGCTAACCCCGAGTTCACCCGTATACACTTGTATATGAGGTATAATATGCTATACAAAACGAAGAATGATCTTATTTTACAACCTAAAAATTTAGGACTTCCTTTCTAAATCATTATTGTCTAAGATATCTGGGAAATCAATGAACATTTAAAACCAGCAGCTTTATGATAAAGTAGGATTACACTTAAGCTATTTGTATACTTAATAACATGAAAATTTCTTTATTTTTCCTTTGTCTCTTATCGTATTTCAAATAATGTGAACATAAATTTTCATCGATTTACTATTAAGGTGTGATGTTATAAATTAAGATTTTGGAGGTTTACTCTATTTATTCATCTTCATTATATATTGGTGGCCTTTAGACCCATAAAACCTTACATGTGGCATTACTTTGTTATTATTTTTTGGTTTGGGTTCTTTCTCTAAATTAAGAAGATTGTTAATGTTGTTTTCATTTATTTTATGGAAGGTGACGGAGCTATTAACTCTAAGGCAGTTGGATAGTAGTTTACACTATCTTGAAAGACACAATTAGCGGTAGTTTTCAACAATTGAGATGGAGGTTGTTGAGGCATGTGGAAAAGGAACTTTTTCTACTGCAGAGCCTTCCACCCGACGTAGTTTTCCATCAACTGATGATGAAGTTGTGGGCTTTGAGAAAGATGCAGAAAGTATAATGAAGAAATTGGCCGGTGGAGCAAAGGAGCTAGATGTTATCTCAATCTTTGGAATGCCGGGATTGGGTAAAACAACTTTGGCTAGGAAAGTGTACAACAATTCTTCTATTGTTAATCACTTTGATGTTAAAGCATGGATTTCTGTTTCACAAGCATATAATAGGATGAAGTTGTTGGTTGAGATTTTCAAACAAGTAACAGGTGATAAGAGAGAAATGAAAGAGGACGTTGACATAGCTGACAAGTTGCAGAAGACTCTAAAAGGCAGGAGATATCTCATTGTATTAGATGATATATGGGAAGTCGATGCATGGGAAGATTTGGGATTATGCTTCCCTAAAGGTGAAGATGGAAGCAGAGTAATAGTAACAACTCGAATTGAAGAAGTGGCTAAGCATCTTCAACACCGTAGTGATCCTTATTCTCTTAGATTTCTAACACCGGAAGAGAGTTGGGAATTACTGCAGAAGAAAGTATTCCAAGGAGAGAGTTGTCCTCCGGATCTACAGGAAGCAGGGTTACAAGTTGCAAAACACTGTAAGGGGTTGCCTCTTGTGGTTGTCCTGATTGCTGGAATTATTGTGAAAATGGAAAGGGAGGCATCCTTGTGGCTTGAGGTTGCAAATGACTTAAGTTGTCATGTTTTAGGAGAGCAAAGCATGAAGGTAATGCAATCAAGTTATGATCATTTGGAAGACCACTTGAAATCTTGCCTTCTTTACATGGCATTCTTTCCAGAAGACCATGAGATTTTAGTGTCTGATTTGCTGAAGTTATGGATGGCTGAAGAGTTTGTAGAGAATATTGACACAGAGAACATAGAGGAAACATCTAGAATTTGCTTGAATGATCTACTTAAGAGAAGCCTAGTGATGGTCTCTAAGAGGAGTTTTAATGGTGACACAGAATACTGCACAGTTCACGATGTAGTGCGTGAGTTTTGCTTGGCAAAACTTATAGAAGAAAAGTATATGCAGCTGACAATGCCATACAGTCCAAATCGACATGTGTATTCGAAGGAATCGCGGTTATGCATTTATATTCATGATGATCTGGTTAAACAATTAGATCATTGTGAATATCAGCTGGATAAGATTCCAATGCTCGAGTCCAAGCTGGAAACTAAGTGCTTTGGTGATTGTCCTAAGCCTTTGGAGTTCATTGCCCATCCAGTACAATTCAACACATGGAATTATTATCAATCAGATCCTTTACCTTTACTGGTTAAATTAAGACTTGTTCGTGTGTTGCGTTTGATGGATGCAGACTACTTGCCAAGTTCTTGGACTACTGCAGTACAATCTCTAACTTACTTGAGGTACCTTGAAATTTCTGTCAAAGAATTTGATTTCAAGTGGATATCTCACCTACTCGATCTTCAAACTCTAGTGGTTCGTTCAGCCATCTGCAATCCAATGACATCGCTTGCTATCTGGAGAATGTCAAAGCTAAGGCATGTGAATATAACCAAATTTTCCTTGGTATGGGAAGACGATGATCGGGCAGTTTTTGAACAATCTTCAACAACTATGCTAGAGAACTTGAAGACATTTGGTATGTGCTGTACATATGTGGATGATATGAATCCAAGGTTCTGGTGGAGGTTCCCCAATCTTGAACAACTTTGCCTCAAAATTGAAGATGTACCTAGTCGTCCTTTGTTTCCCATACCAGAAATTCATACTCGCCTTCAATCTCTTGAACTTGAAGTAAAAAATGGCAGGAAAGGATACAATACTTCAGTTGGATGGGACAACTACTTTGTCTTCCCTTCAAATCTTAGGCGTTTGAGCATTCGCAACATGTCACTAACGGAAAAGATAGTGTCAAACATTGCAAGTTTGAGGATGCTTGAGAGTCTCACATTAATAAGGGGATCTCGATTCTGGAATATGAACTACTGTTGGGACGTCACATATGTCGAGTTCCCTGCACTCAAATACTTGACATTAAATATTAGGGATTTGACAGAATGGAAAGCTTCAGAGGAATCATTTCCCATGCTTGAAAAACTAGTTATCAAAGGTTATTGCTACCTTGAGGAGATCCCTCCTTGCTTTGTGGATGTTTCAACGCTCCAACTTATTGAAGTGGAAGATTGCATGGATTCTCTTGGAATTTCAGCTATGAATATTAAAAAAGAAATTGAAGAAACTACAGGATGTGACAGTCTCCAAGTTCGTATACTGGAGGACTAATAAAGATGGTAATTAAGCCACCAATTCAGCACCTCTTTTTCCATTTGATCATATGGAAACAATTTTTATTAGCTTCTGTGTCTTGCATTATTATTTTTATCATACTTAAACAGCATTTTGGAGTGTATACATAAATGTTTCATGCATATCCTTTATAAAATGTCTCCCTCCTAGTGTACAACTGAATAAATTGTAATAAATATTCAGATCACTACTATTGCTTATTATAAATAATTTGAGTACTACTGCAGTTCATCCTAGCCCAGTATACATTTTTTATTTTTGTGTTTAGTGATAAGTTGGGAAAAGTTGTAAATCCATCTTGCTCCTTGAGTCCATATTGAGAAATCATTCCCCGAAAAAATACTTACCCGCAATTACATTCCCTTTTTTCATTTCACGTGATATTATTTTATTTTTAATCTGTTAAAAAAGGAATGACATGTTTTTATATTAATTTTTTTTTGCTTTAAATTCACATTTTACCTTATGACCTAATTCTATAGCCACATAAATATCATGACAAGTTTATTATCACAAGTTTCAAAATTTTTGCTTTTTTCTCGTTAAACTCGTTGACTAGCTAAACGACTTTGCATAGAATGAAATAAAGGAAGTAATAATGTTTTCCTTTATTTTGATTTATCTTTATTTGCAAAGATTCTTTTTTCTCGAGGGCAAGGTTTTCCTTCTATAAACTAAAGAAGAGTTTCTTCTTAGTTTAGGGTGCGAAGAAGAAGTGAATAAAGAAAAAGAGAGACTAATGCTTAGCCAAGAGCGGATTTGGGAAAATTATACATTGTGAGAGAAGGGTTTAATAGTATTGGAAAAAAAGATTTGGGTAAGGTTATTTAGATAATTTCAAGAGAAACAACAGCTATCTCTAACGACCCGATCGGTTGTTTTGAGCATTTGCACTTCGCTCGGTGGTTTGAGGGCATGAGGAGCTCCGCATGATATATTACGACTTGTGTGAATCGTCGGTCTTGGTTTTTCAGGTGATTCAGAAGTGATTTGAAAGAATGAATTTCATGTTTGAAGCTTTAAGTTGGAAGAGTTGACCAAGTTTGACTTTTATGTATTTGACCACGGAACGGAGTTTTGTTGGTTTCGTTTGGTCTGGATGTTAATTTTAGACTTGGGCGTATGCCCGGATTTGTATTTGGATATTTTTAAAAATTTTCAACGCTAATTGGCGAAAGTTGGAAAATTTGAAGGTTTGAAAAGTTCATAAGTTTGACCAGGGAGTTGACTTTGATGAAATCGGGTTCGGATTGTGGTTCCAGGAATTGAAATAGTTTTGTTATGTCATTTGAGACATGTGTGCAAAATTTGAGTTCATTCCGGATTGATTTGATATGTTTCGGCACGAGATTTAGAAGTTGAAAATTTAACGTCTATCTGATTCACCGGACCTCCGGCGACCACCGGACCAGGTAAGACCCCCACCCCAACCCACCACCACCTACCCCACCCCTGTCTTCTTTTCCTCTCTCTACTGCTTTCTTCTTCTTCCCCGTTACTCCCCTCCCCCCCTTTTTGCTTTTCAGATTTGCCCCCCTTTTTTATTTTTTGCTTTTTTGCTTTTCAGATCTGCCTCCCCCCTTTGTATATTTTCCTTTTCTTCTTCTCCTTTCTTTCTCTTCCCTATACCTCGTCTCTTCCACCCTCGTCCCCCTATTTTTTTTGGCGCACTGATCTAGCCTAGCGGCGGTGGCGGCTGAGACAATTTTCCGGCGAGCCTTGGGCAAAGTGGGCGAGAACTTCCAACATAACTGTTGTGGACAACACCTTTCTCGGCACTCGTGGTGACTTCAGGTTCTATTGTTCTTGCTTTGAATTTATTATTTTGCTCGCGGGAGTTGGTACCTCCCGTTTTTCAGTTTCCCTTTGTTGTGTGAGTTAAATTGCTGGCATCTTACCTCGTACTCCTTTATTTACCGTATTAGTGTGCCTGTTGTTGCAACTTATATTCTTCTCGTTTGGTCTGTTGCCTTGTGTGATAGTGATTCCCCTTACTCTGCCATACGTATAGTGGCTGTGGTCTGGGATGGTCGAGTGAGGTCATGTCCTCGGGGGGAACGGGGGGTGGGGCGGGATTTAGGGGTGGGGAGGGAGGCAATGGAGGTAAAGGGAACAAGGGTGCCTGTAGATTGAGAATTGGGTCGTGGAACGTAGGTACATTGACGGGTAAATTTATAGAGTTGGTGAAGATCCTGCAAAAGAGGAGGGTCAATATAGCGTGTGTCCAGGAGACAAGGTGGGTAGGGTCGAAGGCGAGGGACGTGGACGGGTATAAACTTTGGCACTCAGGAGTCCAGAAAGGTAAGAATGGAGTGGGCATCCTGGTGGATAGGGAACTTAGAGAGTCTGTAGTTGAGGTTAGACGAGTGAATGATAGATTGATGATTATTAAGTTGGTGGTTGGAGAGTGCACCCTTAACATCGTTAGCGCCTATGCGCCGCATGTGGGCCTAGATGAGGAGGTTAAACGGCGCTTCTGGGAAGGGTTAGATGAGATTGTGCGCCAGGTTCCGCCTGCTGAGAAGCTGTTCATAGGAGGGGATTTCAATAGGCATATTGGGTTGTCCGCAGGTGGTTATGGCGAGGTGCATGGAGGATTCGGTTTTGGAGAGAGGAACGGAAGAGGTACATCGTTGTTGGACTTCGCTAAGGCTTTTGGGTTGGTGATTGCAAACTCTAGCTTTCGGAAGAGGGAAGGGCATTTGGTTACTTTTCAAAATGCGATGGCAAAGACCCAAATTGACTATCTCTTCCTCAGGAGGTGTGACAGAGGGTTGTGCAAGGATTGTAAGGTAATTCCGGGTGAGATACTCACGACGCAGCATAGGCTCTTAGTGATGGACGTTGGTATTATATTGAAGAGGAGGAAAAGGTCTACTCGAGGAAGACCGAGAATCAGGTGGGGAGCCTTAACTAAGGATAAAGCCCAAGCATTGGAGGGGCAGTTGTTGGCTCTGGGAGCTTAGAGGAGCAGTGGTAACGCAAGCACTATGTGGTCAGCGACAGCAGACTGTATTAGGGAGGCTGCGAGAGAGGTGTTAGGGGTCTCGACGGGCGTCTCTGGTAGGCACAAAGGAGATTGGTGGTGGAATGAAGTGGTTCAAGGTAAAGTTGAAGCAAAGAAGGCGGCGTACCTGAAGTTAGTGGGGAGCATAAGTGAAGAGGAGAGGCGAGTGTGCATGGAGAGGTATAAGGCAGCTAGGAAGGAGGCTAAGCGGGCGGTCACAGAGGCTAAGACTGCGGGTTATGGTCGTATGTACGAGGAATTGGGGAAAAAAGGTAGGGAGAAGAAGTTATTCCGGATAGCCAAGTTGAGGGAGAGGAAGGCTCGGGATTTGGACCAAGTGAGATGCATCAAGGACGAAGATGGCAGAGTATTGATGGAAGATGCCCAGATTAAGAGGAGATGACAGACTTACTTTCATAAACTTCTGAATGAAGAAGGGGATCGGGATATTGTGCTAGGCGAATTGGAGCATTCCAAGAGCCACCGTGACTTTGGGTACTGCAGGCGTATCGAGGTTGAGGAGGTCGTGGGAGCTATGCATAAGATGAGTAGGGGCAGAGCGACCGGTCCAGACGAGATTCCGGTGGAATTTTGGAAGTGTGTGGGGAGAGCAGGTTTGGAGTGGTTGACTAGGTTGTTTAATATTATTTTTAAGGGGAAGAGGATGCCGGATGAGTGGAGGTGGAGTACGGTGGTTCCATTGTATAAGAACAAAGGTGATATCCAGAGTTGTAACAATTATAGGGGTATCAAATTACTGAGTCATACCATGAAAGTGTGGAAGAGGGTGGTTGAAGCGAGGGTGAGGATGACAGTGTCTGTATCCGACAACCAGTTCGGGTTCATACCGGGTTGTTCGACTACAGAAGCTATACACCTTGTTAGAAGGTTGGTGGAACTATATAGAGAGAGGAAGAAGGATCTGCATATGGTGTTTATTGACCTAGAGAAAGCATATGACAAGGTTCCTAGAGAAATTCTCTGGAGATGCCTGGAGGCAAAAGGTGTGTCGGTTCCCTACATTATGGCGATTAAGGACATGTATGATGGGGCTAAGACCCGGGTTAGGACAGTAGGAGGTGACTCTGAGCATTTCCCGGTTGTAATAGGGTTACACCAAGGTTCTGCGCTCAGTCCGTTCTTATTCGCCCTGGTGATGGACGCGTTAACAAACCATATTCAAAGGGATGTGCCATGGTGCATGCTATTCGCCGATGATATAGTTCTGATTGATGAGTTGCGAGTCGGTGTTAACGAGAGGCTGGAGGTTTGGAGACAGGCACTTGAGTCTAAGGGTTTCAAGCTGAGCAGGACGAAGACGGAGTACCTAGAGTGTAAGTTTAGCGCTAAGCCAGAGGAAGTAGGCGTGGATGTAAGACTTGATTCGTAGGTCATCCCGAGTAGAGGCAGTTTCAAGTACCTTGGTTCGATTATCCGGGGAGGGGGGGAGATCGACGAGGATGTCACACACCGTATTGGGGTAGGATGGATGAAGTGGAGGTTAGTATCTGGAGTCTTGTGTGACAAGAGAGTGCCACCGATAATCAAAGATAAGTTTTATAAAGCGGTGGTTAGACCGGCCATGATGTATGGGGTTGAGTGTTGGCCCGTTAAGAACTCACATATCCAGAAGATAAAAGTAGCAGAAATGAGGATGTTGCGGTAGATGTGCCGGCACACTAGGATAGATAAGATTAGGAATGATGATATTCGGGAGAAGGTGCATGTGGCTCCCATTGATGACAAGATGCGGGAAGCGAGGCTTAGATGGTTCAGACATGTTCAGAGGAGAAGCCTAGATGCTCCGGTATGGAGGTATGAGCATCTGGTTGTGGAGGGCACGAGAAGAGGTCGAGGGCGGCCTAAGAAGTATTGGGGAGAGGTGATCAGGCAGGATATGGCGAGGCTCTAGATTTCTGAGGACATGACACTTGATAGGAAGATGTGGAGGTCGAGTATTAGGGTTGTAGGTTAGGAGGTAGTTGAGTCGTGCCTTACTTCGTACCATTGTAGGACTAGCCATTTAGGGGTTTTGTCTAAGATAGCTAGTGGCAATGTTGTGGCTTACTATTTCGCTTTTTAGTGTATGTCCTATTTACTAGCTATCGCTTTTGCTTTGCATCTTTCCTCTAGATTTCACGGTGTTCCTATTTTTCTTATGATTGTTGTGGCGATACTAATATTTACTAATATTGTCTCCCTTAGCTTTGCATCTTTCTTCTGGATTTTATGGTGTTTCTATTTATCCTATGAGTGTTGTTGTGATACTAATATTGTCTCCCTTTTTGTCCTTTTGTCTTTGTTTTTTTTGAGCCGAGGGACTTTCGGAAATAGCCTCTCTACTCCTTCGGGGTAGGGATAAGGTCTGCGTTTACACTACCCTCCCCAGACCCCATTAACGAAATTTTACTGGGTTATTGTTGTTGTTGTAAGTTTGAATAGAGTTGCGATTCGTCGTTTCGATATTGTTATGCGTGATTTGAGGCCTCAAGTAGATCTGTCTTATGCTATGAGACTTGTTGGTATATTTGGATGGGGTCCCGAGGGGCTCAGGTGAGTTTCAGATGGGTTTTTAACGTGTTTGGTGTTTTGGCATTGTTTTGAGCATAAGCGTATAATGATCCAAATGTCCATTTTTAGTTCTAGAGATCGAAATTCGATTTTGAGACTTCTGGGAGTTTGATAATAATTTATAGGAATGATCTGCAATATTTGGTTAATTTTATTAAGTCGCGATTGGGTTTTTACTGCGAAGCTTAATTATTTAACGAGCGAAGTTGGTATCGCATTGAGCAAATGAGCTCTGAATTGAGTTTCGACTGAACGATTTGGTTCGTATTATTATTTGTGACTCATAGGAGCGAGAATCATCGAATTCCGAGTTCGTACGAGGGAGTTAGAGTCTTTTTAATGAAAAATAAATTGCTGGTACAAGCAAGTTCTGGTGCGCACTTTTAGCGACTAGATTTGGTACCTTTAGCAACCAGATTTGGACTTTTAGCGACCATATTAGTATTTTTATTGGGCAGTTTGTTTTATAAGCTCATTTCAATATTTTTGGAGCCAGGGAACTCGGATTTAGGCGATTTTTGATAGAATTTTTACCACATGGATTGTGATCAGTATTTTTGACTCGGTTTTGATTTATTCTATGATTCTATCTTCATTTTTGGTCTTTAATTTGATGAATCTAAAGGAGAAATTAGGGATTTTTGTCCAAAGTTTCATAGAGTGAATATTTGAGTTTTGAACATCGATTTGGAGTCGGATTTAAGTGAAACTAGTATGGTTGGACTTGTAATTGAATAGGTTGTCGGATTTTATGAGTTTCATCGAGTTCCAAGATACGGGCCGGGATTGACTGTCATGGCTCCGTTTTTCCTCCATAGGATGTCGTGACGGCACCTAGTCTCTAAGACTAGATAAGCCTAACAATTATGCGGAATAGCTGAATATAAGCTAAAACTCAAATCTCAATATCTGAAATAAATAAAACTGCCATTAAAAATAATTACAATTCCCAAAACCTGTTAGAAATAAGCCACAAGCTTCTAAAAGCAATACTAAATATCTCTATACATTAGAGTCTTATGAAGATAAGGGAAGAACGACATCAAAAAGGTAGAGGGGACTCCAAGGTCTGCGGATGCTGGCAGATATACCTTGAAATCTCCACGAATCACTGCTCACTGGTAGCGGGGCTGGTAGGAGGTAACTGGATCTGCACAAAAAGATGTGAAGAAGAGTTACATGAGTACACCACAACAGTACCCAATAAGTGTCAAGTCTAACCTCAGTAGAGTAGTGACGATGTCAGGTCAGAGCCCTACTGGAATAAAAGAAACAAGGCAAGAGAGCTAATATAACATGGTGAAACAACTAAGAATTTAACAATGAGAAATACAGAAAGGAAACTATACAGCAAATAGGAATAATAACAGGGACACTCCCGAGGTACTGCCTCGTAGTCCCAAAAGTAAATATGCAACAGGGGATCTCCCGAGATATCGCCTCGTAGTCCCAAAAGTAAATACACAACTCACAACTTGAACATGGATTGACACAAGAGTCTAGTGTTAGGATTACATTATTGGTATATATGGATCTCTAGGGGGTGAAAACGACATGAAGATGAAGCAAATGTCGACAGAAGAGTAAATCCCGGAGAAGGGAAACACGTGAACTCTTTCATTTTAAACTTTTTAATTATTTCTTTTTCAACTTTTGATCATTTAATGCGAACCATCCTAATGTAATTTATCCTTCACAATAAATAAGTAGAGGTTGACTATACGAATATTAATATATATATATATATATATATATATATATATATATATATTACTCCATATAAACTCATTCCAAGCGATGTAATACTTTGAGGTTATAAAGTCACCAAAATCACATAAGTAAATATTTCCATATGTTGAAAAAACAGACTTTTTAAAGAGTCGTGACCGCAAAAACATTTTGTTTCGAAATGGTGAGTGAAAATAAACTGATAAATAAACATAAGCAAGAAAGAAGTGGAGAGACGGACCGGGAGGGAGGGCGGGGGGGGGGGGGGGGGGATGCAGAGTCCCAAAAACTCAGACGTGTTCTTACGAGGCATACAGATTTGTCAAGTAGGATGAAACCTCCAAAAATAGTTACTAAAAGTTCAATAGGGATGGGAGTTGTGTAGAAGGCAATTGTGGGATAGGGGTGTTATCAAAGACAGTAACGGCAATTTTGTATTGGCCTATTCAAGTTTAATAAGACGAGGCACTAGTAATTGGGCTGAAAGCAAAACAATTTTTTAGAGAAAATAACACTGCATGGCCACCTAAAAAATTTAATAGTCTAAAATTTTGTATTTTATCCGAAATATTCAGTGAAATAAATTTAATATCAAATCATAGCCATTAGCATAACTATTACCGTCTGAACTAAAATCTCTCATATCTCCATATCGAGACAACATTACATACTCCTAAAAATTTTATTATTTGTTATACACGTTTTCCAACCTAACTTTATCTCTTTCATCCCATTTCTCAATAATAATTTTTTAATAATATATTTTTTCAAATCGGATCACTTAAAATTTAAAATTCTTTGTAAAAGTTAAAAAGGGGATTATAATTTGTGTATAATAAGAAGAAGTTTGGTGGTTGTGGACAAGACAGTTGGGTTTGATGGAATTTTGGTGCCGAAAGAATAGTTTTTTTTACGGGGGATTTCACTAGATATGAAGGATTTTGGGGGTGA
This sequence comes from Nicotiana tomentosiformis, assembly GCF_000390325.3. Classification (NCBI taxonomy): domain Eukaryota; kingdom Viridiplantae; phylum Streptophyta; class Magnoliopsida; order Solanales; family Solanaceae; genus Nicotiana; species Nicotiana tomentosiformis. Next base: position 123,765,492 of record NC_090817.1, on the reverse strand, counting down.
TATGGCAATATTTCAAAATTTTTAACTACTAACATTAATTTTAAAAGAATGTTAGGCTAGAGGCTGGGATAACAGCTATTATGGTTGCATCGAGGAGTCAGAGTTTCTCGTTGGTTTTCTAGGTTTTACTTGCTAGCCCTTATAATTATTTTTGGGCTATGAATTGTATACCTTATTTTATGGCTATCAATTGTCAATTATTTTCACCGAGTGACTACAAATAAATTTCTCTCAATTTTTTAAATCTCCCTCCATTTTTTCTCTCAGCTTAGTCAATAAAATAACGGATCGGTTCAGTAAAAAACAATAGGGGGGAGGATTAAATCGTAAGGTCATTTTATTGATCTTAAATAAAGGATCCCATTTATTACAAAGTCAGTTTATTAAACGACGAATATTTGACAATGTGGCCGGCAGCTTTTAGCATTGGAAGATGGAATGAGTGAATAATCTATTAAAATTGTTTAACTCTTGGTAGTTGGGAAGTACCAATGGACGATCATTTCTGAATTGAAGAGAGTGCTCCTATTATTATTGTTATTATTATTATATTATTATTATTATTATTACCAATGGACGATCATTTCTGAATTGAAGAGAGTGCTCCTATTATTATTATTATTATTATTATTATTATTATTATTTCTTTCGGAAAGGAGGATATTACATTTTTTTTAGCTGTATATATTCCACATAACCATGTGGGCTACTGTTAAATTATGTGTCTTTTTGTATTTTGATGATCTAACAAACTTCATGTGAGAACCAGATTGGGAACATGTTACACATCCTAAAAGTGCTTAAGAACCGAAGGTCTCATGTGTGGCACAAGTTTCAACAACTTGAGTCAAAGAAACGGCAGAGGGAACATATGACTATCAGTTCCTCCGGTGACAGTACAAGTCAACTCTCTACAGTTGTTAAAGTTGCTGCACTGTTTCTCTGCATACGCAACAGTGCAGCAGTCCTTTTATGGAGCATGTCTTGTACCGGATAATTGCATACATAATCCAAATTAGGGGTGGGCATAATACCGACCGAACCGAAAAAACCAGTCAAACCGAAAATTTTGATTTATTCGGTTTCGGTTTATTCGGTCAGTTTCGGTTTATAGTTTTAAAAAGTTTGGTGTTCGATTCGTTGATCGGTTTTAACGGTTCGGTTTTTGGTTAAACCGAAAAACCAAATTTTTTTACCTATTTTTTTTTACTCTTAGTCCCTTACCGTTAATGTACGTTAACTATTATTAAATGAGATATGTTTATAAAAGAAAACATAGAGTATAGACTGTTTATAATAAAATAACCAAGCATAAGAATCATACTACAAATATTTTATATGAGATAAAAATAATATATTATAGGTGTAGAGAGAACAAATTTAAAAACATACGAGGGGCTCCTTTACGTGTTGTAATTCGGTTGGCGCTCTTACAAATTGGACTTTTTTTCTTTCATCTATATTAAGGTGTAATTTTTTATGCTGTCAGACCGCCATTTCATAAGTCATTATACAACAACATGAGCAGTACAACAACAAAAATACTTGTTTGAACTTAATGACCTATCAGAAGAAGTACCGATCGAGAGAGGGTGAGAAAAAATTAAAGTTAAATCAAGATAAATCTCATGAAGAGGGAAAGCTAAATATACAATGATTCAAATATGTTTAATTGTTCATTGAATTCGTAAAAGAATTTTCGAACTGTCAAATGTATTTTTGGTATTCTTTTTTAGTGTATCCATAACTCTTGCACAAAGATTCTTATGTTTTTAGTGTATTTGTGTTACACCCCATGTTTCTGTACGTGAAAGTACGCCATAAGTAAATTAATGAAAACTCAGAAATGAGATGTTACATTCCGTATTTTCGTACGTTAAGGTTTCGTCGTAAGTTAATCGACGTAAGCGGGAATGCGATTACTTTGGGATTATAAGTATTATGCTATTTCAAACAAGTGATAAGTAAATTCGTGAAGGTGAGAGGGTAAGAAAATCGAAGAAAATGAGTTTCGTTGAAGTTTGGCAATTTGGGGATAAAATACGGTCCAAGCTATAATACCTCGTAAGTATGAACTAGTGACATACAAGGTACCACATGTCCATGATAGTAAGGTGTATAAAGTGTGTTAAAAGTGAGTAGTATTTTAAGTAATTTAAAATAATTCTTAATTATGAGAATAATTGGTTAATTATTGGTTAGTGGGGGATTAATAAGTTAATTAAGAATTTTTTGTGGATAAGCTTAATCAAGACTTTTGGATAAGTATTAACTCACTTTTCAATAAAACACGTATCCATGTCTTAAGAAGAGTACTACTGCATTTGTAAACTACGTGTGTTCCCATTTAATGTGACACATTACTCCTATTCATTCCATTTTTTACAATATTCAATCTCACTTTCCCCCTAACTTAACGTCATCATCTTCTTCTTTACTTCTTTCATTATACTACAATTCCATGGTAGCCCATGTGGGTTTCAACGCATTACTAGCAAGTTACATGTTTTGTAACACAATTTGGAATTATATAATAGCAGCTTTTGACGCAATTCTAAGAGAACACGGTATAATTTGTCTCAAGAATGTCATACGAAATTTTCCCTACATCGATTCGTCGTTACGTGATTTGTCGCAATTGACGTGTGTTAGAGGGATTGTCAAGAGAATCGGCTCAGGTATGTTAAGGCTATCCCTTCTTTCTTTTTGGCATGATCTATATGACACGAACGAAACGAGCAAATGCACAACTTCCATAAACGACTCTATTCATAGAACTACTAGGGGTGTCTATATTCTTGATTCCCTATGTGAATTATTATTTTATCTTCTGTTCATGGGTCTCAGAAAAATACGTATTTGATAAAGTTTATCCGCAGGCATATTATTTTTATGATATTTCGAGAAATCTTATTAACATATTTCTTATTCATTTCATGCATTTATACATGTACATTGACGCATGACCAGATGGCGTATATATATATATATATATATATATATATATATATATATATATATATATATATATGTATTTGGGATATGAAAAAAGGTTACGACGTTATATACGCACCACCACCTGATCAGTTGGTATACGTTGATGATTTGCCCACAGTGGCCGAGATGATATAATAAAATGCCCTCAGAGGCTTGATGATATTATGAACGCATATATCCATGCATGGTATGGCATTTATACGCATATGCATGATATTTTATTAAAGGATTCACAGAGCTATTCAGACTTACATGTCGATTCTTTTACTCTATGTTTCTCTCATGTCTATTATTTACTGATTTTGATTCCTTACATACTCGGTATATTATTTGTACTGACGTTCCTTTTGTTTGGGGACGCTGCGTTTCATGCCCGCAGGTCACGATAGACAGGTTGCGATTCCTCCAAGTAGGCTATCAGCTCAGCGGAAGATATTGGTGCGCTCCATTTGCTCTAGAGTCGCTTATTTGGTTAGTATGACTTAGACATGTATTGATTGGTATGTCGGGGCCTTGTCCCGGCCTTATGACATTGATGTACTCTTAGAGGCTTGTAGATATATGTCATGTACGTGAAAGTTTATATGACCTTGTCGGCCTATGTTCAGTATACGGGTGATCATTTTGGGCTTATAGGCTCGTATATCTTATGTATAAGTTGGTATTACGTATTTTATTCTAGTTATCCTACGGCAGCCTCTCCGTCTCATTTACCTATGATAGCATAATACGAAAAGATACATTATGTTAGTACTCGGTTGAGTAAGGTACCGGGTGCCCGTCGCGGCTTATCGGTTTGGATAGTGACAAAAGTGGTATCAGAGCAGTTCTGTCCTAGGGAGTCTACAAGCCGTGTCTAGTAGAGTCTTGTTTATGGGTGTGTCATGCACCACACTTATAAGCAGGAGGCTACAGGGCATTTAGGACTGTCACTCTTTCTTCTTACTCTAGATCGTGTGGTAGAGCTAAGTTGTTAGAACTCAATTTCCTAAACTCTGTCTTATTTATAATGCGACGATGCCTACATCCAGAAAGACGGTTGTTAAGAGATATGGCTGTGGAAGAGCTGAGCCAGAGGAACTCGATTTTCGCATCATGCTTATGATGAGTAAATGTAAGGTCTTTAGTAGATCATGAGTGTATAAGCTTCTTGACAAGGAGCCTTAAGGAAAGAATATCTATCCACCCATATGATGAAAAGCTAAGAGATTCAGAAGATAGATACAAGTTTCAACAAGTAAAAGAAGCAAGGTGAAGAAGGGAACGAGGGACCTAGTTAGTAAAGATGATCATTATCTACAATTTAGGAAAAAAGATATAAGCATTCTGAGTTACTTTTTATAGTAACGGTAGATCAAAAAGATGACAGTATTACAGAGTCTATTGTCAAGTGAAGGAAAAGACGAGAGGTGAAAGGCCTTGATACAACAAAAGAGTAGAGGCCATAAAGCCATATCCTCATTTCGAGAAATAAGTTCGTGACTCTAACGTGACTACCAGAAGGAAAGGTTAGACCCCAGAATAATAGAAATCAGTATGGGCTGGTGAACAAGATAAACTAAACATGAATTAGGGACTGAGTGAATTTATAATAGTCGGCATCCTGAGAATTTCAGAGATTGCATTCCGGTGATAATAGAATGGACGATAGAAGAATACCCTTTAAAGGTCATTCAGGAAGACGCTTCCCTAAAGCAAGCAATGTGAGCAAAGTTAAGCCTAAATGTGTGCCAGTTACACTAGGTGTCACCCTCGTAAGTAAGGAATTTTGTTATCCTTGGTACAGAAGTATTATTGCACGGCGAGTAAGGGTCATCGATGATGTGAAAAGACGCCAAAGATGAAGAGGTAAAATATCTATAGGTAGATCGTCGTAGCGCTAAATCTTAGTACTCCCATGAATGGGGGAATATTGAGTAATGTGACATTAAGTCAGAATTAAGTGGTTCTAGTAATTATGGAATAGTAAAGGAAGAATGCGATAAAAATGAAAAAGGATGAGATTGCACTTATTCAAAGCCTACAGATATGCTACGATTCCAGAACATTATGCAAACACGACGTTAAGAAAAGGAATTAAGGGTTCCTTCCCGGATGTTATGGATAATAAATAAGGAGCCAGTGCGAGACGTAAGCTAAGACAAAGGAAATAACCCAAGAAAGAGAATGGGCCAACGAGTAGTTAGTAATTGATTAAGAAAGAGCCTAGTTATGGCTAGACAAGAGGATACAAACAAATCCATAGATCGTGCAAGATAAACATAGTGAACCCCAACATGGGGAATTCAGTTGATCCTTGAGAAATAGTCAGATAGGAGTTAGGGTAGTTAAAGGTAGAGTACAAGTATTACGGAAATAAAAGAGAATGCCACTTGGAATATAGTCAAAATATCAGTTCAGAAGCAACCCTACAAGCACAAGGGCGTGGATTTAAGTAACTACGGGTAATTATAGGCGAGGAAGGACATAAAAAAATATTTCATCGGGTAAACGATGTAATAAGCTCACAGCCTTGCAAGAATCAGAGGGTCCTCCCTAAGTACTACAATGAAAGTCTAGATGAGGAAATAAGGAAGAAGGCTTCAACCTAAAAATAGTAACTTGAAGGAGAAATGGTCATGTAAAAATAGTCTCACAACAAAATTGTATGCACTCCATAATGAAGTGGCACCTACCGTGGCTAGCAGACAGGAAGTAAAAATTAGAAGTGATTTTCAAGATCATATGAGTGGTATGGAATTCCAAAATGTATGGGCACTAAGATAAGTTAAGTATGCATGCAACAAGGGGCAGAAAGACCAGGAAAAGTAATTGCCTACATTTAAAGAAAACTGAAAAGGAACGAAAGGAATTATTTGATCAGTGATTCAGAGTTAGTTACGTCATGAGTGCACTTACGATTTCAGAATATTATCCATGCATCATATATACTGACATTTATACAGTCGTAGAAGACTCCGGTATAAGTAAAAGAAAGAATTGAGTCCAGCTCAAAGACAAAGGATTGAATTGTTAGAAAATCGTATAATGGATATTCCATAGCACCCATTAAAGGCTAAAGTAATAACTAATACTAAGAGCCGCAGATTGGAAGATAGCTTAAGCCTACATAAAGGTTGATCAGAAGGAAGAGGAAACTAAAGAGTCATATCAACCAAGTAAATCGGGAGTCTGATTATTGGACCCAGAAAATTATAGAAATCGTGATTGAGAACATTGCAGGATCACCCTTAATATCAGAGGTACAAGAGAGGTAGTACAATAGCCATATTCTATAGCGGCTCTAAGGTAAAGCCAGTTAGAAGAGTACCAGCCTCATAGGAAGTCAGTATGAAGCTCCCACCAGATTGTGTATGCACCAGAGGTGCAAGAATTATAATCGAGCTTCAAGTTGTGGATATGAGTTATACCTATGTGAAGGGGAAGTCATGAAAGATATAGAAGAACGTGAGGCGATATTTTAAGGTAAGTAAGGTAAAGGTGAAGAAAAAAAACGTATGATACTTAAGTGCAGAAGGTTGTGAATGGTCCAAAGCGCTGGGATTCAGTATCCAGGAATGATAGCAGCATCGTCAGCGGCATATTTTCCAACCTATGGTTTCTAGGTATCGAGATGTCTAGTTAAGAGAGTAAAAGAAGAGCTTGTGACGATGTGATGTCTCTCTTGATGTTCTAGAATAACATAAGGAAATCTATGGTGCAGGCAAGTTGAAGAAAGGTTTCGAGTAGTATAAATGAATATGTGTAGGTCGCAAACTAAAGTATGATAAAGCGACAAGGTCTTAGGAAGACATGATTAAGGATAAGAAAGGGAGAGTGAGAACATGATGAGAATGGATAAGTCCTTAGGATTAAGCCCATGAAAACAAGAGAGCTAATAGTTTCTCTAAGTTATAGAAAGCTCATAGCCTGAATGAACTCAAGGGAGTCTAAGACTAGTGGCATTTAGAAGAGATGGCATGCTGCCCTGGTTGTAGAATAAGGGTGTAATTGTGATAGATAAAGAATCACGTTTGGGCCTTCGATTGAGTAATAATTTCATGAATTGTACATGATTAAATACCCATATAAGGTAAATCACATTGGGATGCTATGAAATACGATTATGCAAGTATAGTATCGTATCGCCCCCAGGTGGATCAGGAAAATCACTTCAAATGTTCCACGATTCAACATGAGACCTAGTGATTACATAAGAGGTTTCAAGTTATCAGTGGTAGATTATAGATCAATATTGAGGTGAATCAACAATGGATGGACAAAAGTCACAAAGTATGAGATGAGATTAGGCCGTCATTCTTAAGATGAACAGTAATGAGGAAGCATTAAAAGATTTGGATTTATACATATGGGATAAGAACAAAAGTAACCTGGAGTTTGGTAGCAGACCTCAGTAACGATAAATTGAAGTAAGAGTTATGGTACTGTATGACCTCCTAGATGAAGTAAAATCATGCGGATGGATAACCAGGTATATGAAATAAGATATAGCAATATTCGTAAGTTCGACAAAATAATGAGCGAAGAACTTCAGTAATGGCTAAATATTGGAGGAAAAAGGAAAAAAGAGTTGCATAGGCGCACATACAAGGAAAAAGTGGTACATACTACATGACAGAAGATAGAAACAGTTACGAGATTGGAAGAATTCCGGTCACAGGTCGTGGTGTGAGAAAGAGGCCTAAAGGTGAAAATGCCCTGGACTTTGGAATTATTCACAGAACAGTTGCCTAAAGGGCAAGGAGAGTACTAAGTATTCGCAAGAGCCATAGGTTATGAAAATGATAAGTACATCAGTCAACATTCGAGGACGAATGTTCCAAAGGGGGGAATGATGTTACACCCCATGTGTTTTGTACGTGAAAGTATGCCATAAGTAAATTGATGAAAGCTCGGAAATGAGATGTTACATTCCGCATTTTTGGACGTTAAAGTTTCGTCGTAAGTTAATCGACGTAAGTGGGAATGCGATTACTTTGGGATTATAAGTATTACGCTATTTCAAACAAGTGATAAGTAAATTCGTGAAGGTGAGAGGGTAAGAAAATCGAAGAAAATGAGTTTCGTCGAAGTTTGGCAATTTGGGGATAAAATACGGTCCAAGCTATAATACCCCGTAAGTATGGACTAGTGCCATACAAGGTACCACATGTCCATGATAGTAAGGTGTATAAAGTGTGTTAAAAGTGAGTAGTATTTTAAGTAATTTAAAATAATTCTTAATTATGAGAATAATTGGTTAATTATTGGTTAGTGAGGAATTAATAAGTTAATTAAGTAATTTTTGTAGATAAGCTTAATCAAGACTTTTGGATAAGTATTAACTCACTTTTCAATAAAACACGTATCCATGCCTTAAGAAGAGTACTATTGTATTTGTAAACTACGTGTGTTCCCATTTAATGTGACACATTACTCCTATTCATTCCATTTTTTACAATATTCAATCTCACTTTCCCCTAACTTAACGTCATCATCTTCTTCTTTACTTCTTTCATTATACTACAATTCCATGGTAGCCCATATGAGTTTCAACGCATTACTAGCAAGTTACATATTTTGTAACACAATTTGGAATTATATAATAGCAGCGTAAGACGCAATTCTAAGAGAACACAGTATAATCTGTCTCAAGAATGTCATACGAATTTTTCCCTACATCAATCCATCGTTACGTGATTTGTCGCAATTGACGTGTGTTAGAGGGATTGTCAAGAGAATCGGCTCAGGTATGTTAAGGCTATCCTTTCTTTCTTTTTGGTATGATCTATATGACACGAATGAAACGAGCAAATGTACAACTTCCATAAATGACTCTATTCATAGAACTACTAGGGGTGTCTATATTCTTGATTACCCATGTGAAGTATTATTTTATTTTCTGTTCATGGGTATCAGAAAAATACGTATTTGATAACGTTTATCCGCAGGCATATTATTTTTATGACATTCTGAGAAATCTTATTAACGTATTTCTTATGCATTTCACACATTTATGCATGTACATTGACTCATGACCAGATGGCATTATATACGCGTATATATATGTATTTTGGATATGGGAAAAAGTTACGGCGTTATATACGCACCACCACCTGATCAGCTGGTATACGTTGATGATTTGCTCATAGTGGCCGAGATGATATGATGGGATGCCCTCAGAGGCTTGATGATATTATGAACGCATATATCCATGCATGGTATAGCATTTATACGCATATGCATGACATTTTATTAAAGGATTCACAGAGCTATTCAGACTTACATGTCGATTCTTTTACTCCATATTTCTCTCATGTCTATTATTTACTGATTTTCATTCCTTACATACTCGGTACATTATTTGTACTGATATCTCTTTTGATTATGGATGATGCATTTCATGCCCGCAGGTCCCGATAGATAGGTTGAGAGTCCTCCAATTAGGCTATCAGCTCAGTAGAAGATGTTGGTGCGCTCTATTTGCTCCAAAGTCGCTTATTTGGTTAGTATGACTTAGACATGTATTGATTGGTATGTCGGGGCCCTGTCCCGGCCTTATGACGTTGATGTACTCTTAGAGGCTTGTATGTACGTGAAAGTTCGTATGGCGTTGTCGGCCTATGTTCAGTGTACGGGTGATCATTTTGGGCTTATAGGACCGTATATCTTATGTATAAGTTGGTATTACGTGTTTTATTCTAGTTATCCTACGGTGGCCTCTATGTCTCATTTACCTATGATAGCATAATACGAAAAGATACATTATATTGGTACTCGGTTGAGTAAGGTACCAGGTGCCCGTCGCGGCCCATCGATTTGGGTCGTGACAATTTGATGGGATTTCTTATTTCTTTTGTCTTTTTCTGTCAACAAGTAATCTATTTTCATTGTTTCGTTCTATTTTTTCCATGGCTTGAAACCAAAAAAACCGAACAGAACATGAATAAACCAAACTGAACCGAAGTTATTATGGTTCGATTTTGGTTATTAAATCACAAACCGAAAAGCGAATAAACCGAACCGAAATTCTACAAAACCGAATTGAACTGACCGATGCCCACCCTTAATACAAATGACCTCACTTATATATTACCAACATGAGGCAAGGGAACACACACACTTGCAAACCCTAAATCATCAAGCCTCTCTCTCCAGTGTGATGCTGACTTTCAAGTTATTGAAGAACAAAGTAACAACAGAACCAAAGACCAGCTCCCAGCACTAAGTCTATCATATGTCCTTAGTATTATTGTATCTTTGGTAGTGTTATCTATTTGTAACTCCTACTCAGCTTACTTAGAAGGATTTTGTAGGATATCATTTGTAAAAACATAACACCTTGTGTTTGTATTTTGGCTAGAGTTAGTCAAAGTGTGCGCTTTGTAATAGAGTTATTACAAAGAGGCTTGTAATAGAGTTATTACAAGTAGGTGAGGGATTAAGAGGTTAATTCCTAGATTATAATAACTTGTAATCTAAAGTGTGCTCAGTTAGTGAAGTTGAAATCCTACGAGTGTAGGTCGTGGTTTTTAATCCCGTGAGCTGGAGTTTCTCACATAAAACTCTGTTGTGTCTTTTACTTACTGCTGTGTGTGTGTTCTATGAGAACTGATAGAGAACCAGGTTCTCTATATAGTTTGGTGGACCCTTAGTTTACATCAATTGGTATCAAAGCAGATTCTTTCTACAAGGGTAACACCTAGGAAGGATCCACATGGCTGCTCCACCAAACTTTGAAGAAGATCAATCAACCTACAGACCACCAAGATTCAATGGACAATACTACGGATGGTGGACGACAAGGATGGATAATTTTATCGTGGCTGAGGATTCAGAGATCTGGGATGTCATTTGCGATGGTCCTTTCATTCCCATGAAGACCATTGGGGAGCCAGCAGTGACAGTTCTAAAGACAAGGAAGGAGTACAACGATGCTGACCGCAAAGCTATAGAGAAAAAATTTCGAGCAAAAAATATCCTCGTATGTGGTATTGGACCAGGCGAATATAACAGAATCTCTGCCTGTTAATCTGCCATGGAGATCTGGGAGGCTCTCCAAACCACACATGAAGGAACAACTCAAGTCAAGAAGTCAAAGATCGACATGCTCACTACTGAGTATGAACTCTTTAGGATGAAGGATGATGAGTGCATTCAGGACATACATACTCGATTCACCTCCATCATCAATGAGCTTCACTCTCTAGGAGAGATCATTCCAAGGAACAAATATGTTAGGAAAATACTTAGCATATTACCTGGCTCTTGGAAAAGCAGAGTCAATGCTATCACAAAGCCAAAAGATTGGCAAAAGCTGACCACTGATGAACTCACTGGAAATCTGAAGACTTATGAAATGAAGAAAACGAAGGACCATGAAAGAAGATAAACCAAAAAGGAGAAGAACCTGGTCCTCAAGGAAGACAACAATGACTCAAGTGGTGAGCATACTGACATGGCCTATTTGACAAAGAGATTTCAGAAAATGGTTCGCAGAAATGGAGGCATTCCAAAAAGGGGCAGCTCTAGCAAACCAAAAGGTTATGACTTGTTTCATAAGTGTGGGAAGCCAGGATATTTCATCAAAAACTGTCCTCTCCTCAAGCAAGACCAATACAAGCACAACATAGACAAAACTGCCAAGAGGAACCCGGTTCCTAATAGGAGATTTAAGAGAAAAGATATCGCTGATAATGTTGTAAAATAAGCTCTTGCTGCATGGGGGGATTCTTCTAGTAAATCTGGGAAAGATGATGAACAAGGTGACACCTCCATGATGGCAGTTAAAAGCGAAGCAGCTGAATATGACTCTATCTTTGTCCTGATGGCAAAATCTGATGATGATGAAGATGATGATGACGATGAGGTAAACTTTCTAGACGTTCAAAGAAATTTGAAGCCTTACTCTCAAAAGAAGCTTATATCCTTGGAAAATGTTTTAATTGATACTAATCATAATCTCATCAATGATAAAAATGTGTTAACTATAGAACTAGGAGAGGTAGAACATGAGAGAGATGATCTGGTAGTCGTCGTGGTTAATTTAAAAGAAACCATTGAGGATTTAAAGAAAGAAAAATATGCTCTGACTAAGAAAATTAAAAACGTAGAGCATGAGAGATATGACCTATTGGTAGTAGTTGTAGATCTAAAAGCAACAATTAAGGAATTAAAGATGGAGAACAGTTATGGGAACATCCAAAAAGGAAAGGAAGTTGCAAGTGAGGCACACCTTAAGCTTGAAAATGAGCTCAAAATGGTGAAATCTAGTCTGTGTGCTGAACTTGAAAGAAACAGACAACTTCAGGAAGATCTAGACAGAGTTAAAAATGACCTAAAAAAATCTCTAAAGTGGACCTGGTTCTCTGATACAATCACTGCCATGTATAAAAGCAACAGAGGGAACAAGCAGGGAATTGGGTTCCAAAGGGAAATGACTCCCTACAATCCACATAGGAAGTATGTAACTGTCCTTGATAACTGGCTTTATACTCACTGTGGTAACACTGGGCACTTTAAAAAAACCCGTAAAGCTAGATTTCAGTCCCAACAAAAAAACAAAGTTTCTGTTGAAAATGTAACTACTGCTAAAGAACCTGGTCCCTCCAATAAAAAATGTGTGATGCCTGCTTGGACAAGAAGAAATTTAATTCACTTTTTTCCTCACTACAAGGGACCCAAACTTGTTTGAGTTTCTAAGTTTAACCCAAACTTTGGTGAAAGGAAGCAACCAAAGATAGTATTTGGATAATGGCTGCTCTAAGCATATAACTGGAATCACTAATGATTTCCTCTCACTCAAAACCCTGCAAGGAGGGAGTGTGTCCTTTGGAAATGGCAAAAAAGGATACATTCTGGGAGTAGGAAGATTTGGTAAGACACTCACTCATTCAATTGTGAATGTGTACTATGTGAATGACTTGAAATATAGCCTACTGAGTGTCTCTCAAATTTGCGACAAAGGAAACAAATTTGAATTCTTATCAAAGACTTGCACTGTCACCAATCTTGACTGGTGAAGTGGTTCTGATGGCAAAAAGATTCAAAAATATCTATGTTGCTCATTTTGAGTCTTTGAATAATGAGGATCTTACATGTTTGAGTGTTGTTGATGATGATGTTGAGCTGTGGCACAGAAGTCTGGGACATGCAAGCTTTTCATTGCTGAACAAGTTGGTCAAGAAGGACCTGGTTCGTGGGCTGCCCAAGTCAAGGTTCAAGGATCACAAGGTATGTGATGCATGTTTAAGAGGAAAGCAAGTCGGGTCCTCCTTCAAGCCCAAAAAGGAAGTAAGCACCTCAAGGCCAGTTGATCCCCTTCATATGGATCTATGTGGACCTATGAGGATACCAAATAGAGGAGGAAAGAAGTATATTTTTGTCATAGTTGATGACTACTCCGGATTCACATGGACGTTGTTCCTCAGAACCAAGGATGAAACCTTTATAGTTTTTACTGCCTTTGTGAAGAAGATTCAAGTGAAGATGAGCCATAATGTTATAAGCATAAGATCTGATCATGGCACATAGTTCGATAATGTAAAATTCGACGAATTCTGTGGTGAAAATGGTATAAGTCATAATATTTCAGCTCCCAGAACACCCCAACAAAATGGTGTTGTGGAGAGGAAAAATAGGACTCTTGAAGACATGGCAAGGACGATGCTAATTGACAGTGGTGTTGCAAAAGGTTATTGGGTGGAGGCAGTCAACACTGCCTGCTATTTGATAAATAGGTTCATGATCAGGTCCCTCTTAAACAAAACCCCGTATGAATTATTGAATGGAAGGAAACCCAAGCTAACTCACCTAAGAACGTTTGGCTGCAAATGCTTTGTTCTCAATAACGGTAAGGAAACACTGGGAAAATTTGATGTGAAGAGTGATGAAGGAATATTTCTTGGATATTCCCCACAAAGCAAAGCATACAACGTCTACAACAAAAGGACTCAATGTGTTGAAGAAAGCATACATGTGATCTTTGATGAATCACACCACTTATGTGGGAAAGATTCACATGATAAGATTGATCAAGACGGAGAGCAGTCAAAGGTTCCTGGAGAAGTCATTGATATGGCCAATGGAAAGGCTAACCTGATGAGTCAAGTCAAGGAATCCAACGAAGAAGATGTAGCAAAATCTCCAGTTAATACAGTAGAACCTGGTTCCCCCATTACAACAACGGAAGCATAAAACAGAGTTGTTGATGCCGTGCAAGGAACTCCTGATGCTGAGCAGAGAAGTGGCACTCACTCCTCCATAGATGCAAATAATGGATCGCATTCATAGGAACCCGGGTCTTCTCACAATGAGATTCAAGTGTCCAACTAGAAGCACAAAAGTTCACATTCTCTCCAAAATATGATCACTCCTCTTGATTCAAGGATTCAAACCAGATCAAAGACAAGAAGCTCACTTGCCTTCTTAGCTTTCCTTTCTCAAATTGAGCCCAAAAATATCACGGAAGCATTAAAAGATGCTGACTGGATTACTGCTATGCAAGATGAACTGCATTAATTTGAGAGGAACAGTGTATGGAACCTGGTTTCTCGACCCTCGGACAGAGTTGTTATAAAAACTAGGTGGCTGTTCAGAAATAATCTTGATGAGTTTGGAAATACAACAAGGAACAAGGCTAGTAGTTCAAGGCTAGAATCAAGAAGAAGTTATTGACTATGATGAGACTTTTGCCCCAGTTGCTCGAATGGAAGCCATCAGAATTCTCATTGCCTTTGCATCTCATATGGAATTCAAATTGTTCCAAATGGATGTCAAGAGTGCATTTTTGAATGGGTATCTAAAGGAAGAGGTCTTTGTCAAACAACTACCTGGTTATGAGTGTCATGAGCATCCTGAACATGTATACAAACTTGACAAGGCATTATATGGGTTAAAACAGACCCCTCGTGCATGGTATGAAAGGTTGTTCAGGTTCCTTCTGGAAAATGGCTTTACAAGAGGAAAAATTAACAACACTTTATTTTTGAAGAAATGGGGAAAGAACCTGCTCATGTGCAAGTTTATGTTGACGACATCATCTTTGGTGTAGCAAATGATTCCTTGTGTGAGGAGTTTGCAAAGTTTATGAGAAGTGAGTTTGAAATGAGCATGATGGGGGAACTGAAATGTTTCTTAAGCTTGCAAGTTAAGCAAACCTCTAAGGGAACAATGATAAGTCAGTAAAAGTACATTAAAGAGATCCTGAAGAGATTTAAGATGGAAAGATCAAAAACCATTGATACTTCTATTGCCACTGCCACTCGTCTAGACGTGGATAAACCTGATTCTCATGTGAACGAAACCATGTACCGAGGTACCATTGGGTCACTCTTGTATCTCAAAGATAGAAGACCTGTTATTGTATTTAGTGTGGGATTATGTGCTAGATTTCAATCAAGTCCAAAGGAATCTCATCTGAAAGCTGCTAAGAGGATTCTAAGGTATCTCAAAGGAACACAGGACCTGGTTCTCTACTATCCTTCAGGAGACAATTTTGACTAAATTGGGTATGCTGATATTGATTATGCTGGTTATCTGGTGGATAGAAAAAGAACATCTCGCATGGCTTATTTTCTGGGGTTATGTTTAATCTCATGGGGTATGATCTCGCCCAAGTCACACCTCAAATTGGGGTTGTGAAGAGGTCGACTGCAATAATAATACCCAACTAGGAGTCGGGATCGAATCCACCGGGAGCGTAGATGGGATTAGTGGTATGTATTTGGTCTAAGCACGCAAATTGTCTAATTTGCACTTCCACAAACTTTGTTTTGATTTTACTTATAAAATTATATTAAGGATTGCAATTGAAAAATATGAAACTAAAGAAGAATGTTTTTGTTGTTGTTTTTCAAATATGTAAAAGGTCTAGGGCTGTGACTTTCACCTAGGTATTTCCCTAACGGGTTGTGAGCTTTAGAGCGAGTTTCGTTGGTCGGGGTGTATTATAGCAATCAACACTCAAATACCCACTCAATACCTCTCGGTAAGAGAGTGGTTTTGTCCAATTTGGCTTTTTCAAGTCCAAATGGGTATTGAACTAAACAGTTGACAAATTGCTCAAGTTGGGTTTTACTATCTTTATGTTCAACCCTTTAATTGGGACTATCAATCTCTTGATTTCATCCCAAACTCTTATTAGCCAAGTTTTCCTAGACTAAGTCTCTCTTTCTCAAGTAGAGACCAAGTCAAATAGGCTTGAACCAATGCTTGCAACCATTAATTCTACAGTTATAGCAAGAACTAGGCTAAATAATACACACCCAACCATAAGCAAGCCCTAAATCAAAAACCCAGTAGGTTCCCACACTAGGGTTGGGTCATAACCCTAGCTAGAAAATTAGCTACTCATAGTGGATATTGAAGAAAATAAAGAAGAAAAGATGATAAAACTCATATTGAATGATTAATAGATGAAAATCCAATGTAAAGTCAACAATATAAACTAAATTTCCTAAAAGAGTAAAGAAAAACAGCTACAAACTTTCTGGTATTCAAAACTTAACCTAATTTCGTGAAAGTAGTCTATTTATACAAAGCTGGAATTTTCGGACAAAATTGCCCTTTCGGAGGTTCTGCGGTCGCATAATTTTGTGTGCGATCCGCACTTTGCTTCAGCTCTTGACAGGAGTTGGATCTGCGGCCGCACGATTCTGCACTGCGACCGTGTCTCTTAAGTTCTGCGGACCGTACAATTCTGGGTACGACCGCACAATTGATTTCTACGGCCGCACAAGTATAGTGTGGTCCACAGTTCTTGCTAGGCTTGGAGTTGGAACTCTCTGAACCTTGAGTTCTGCGGCCGCACAATTATTATGCGGTACGCACCTTACATTGCAGCTATGTTAATTCTTCTTCATGTTCTGCGGCCGCACACAGAATTCTGCGGTCCGCACTTTAGCTTTTTGTGCTTGATTTTTGTCCTTATTTAAAAGTAATCCTCTTGAGTTTGATTTCATCGTAATGACTCATTTTCTAATACTCCTGCAAGTAAGCATATTTCATCAGTTTTCGGGAATACCTTTAAACATTTTTGAACTAAAACAAAAGTCAAAAAGCGCAAATAAGTAGTCAAAATCCCCACTTATCAGGGTATAAAGAAACAAAACTGTATGGCTCTTTCAACTGCGGAAGCTAAATATGTGGCAGCTGCCTCTTATTGTGCTCAACTGATATGGATCAAGTAACAACTGGAGAATTTCGGTGTGTTTTCTGATTGCGTGCCATTGCTATTTGATAACACAAGTTCTCTCAACATGGCAAAGAACCCAGTTCAGCATAAAAGAACAAAGCATATCGATGTGCAGTATCATTTTCTCAGGGATAATGTTGAAAAGGGTCTCATCTGCATGAAGTATTGCAAAACAGCGGATCAGGTAGTAGATATCTTCACAAAAGCATTGTGCAAATAGCACTTTGAAAGAATCGATTGACATTGGGGCTGATAAAATCAAACTGAGCGCCATGTCCCTCAATGATTGGCTATGAAAGAATGAACATGTAAAACTGTCAAAAAGTGATTTCTGGAAATTTTTAACTCATCTCTATACCATTACAGGTAAACACACTTGGCAGTTATAGAGTAAACAAGCAGCTAATAACAATGCATCTTGATAAAAGGATAAGGCTCACATTTACAAAACTCAGTCGGGGAACCTGGTTCACTTGACTCAGGTTAGTAGTTTCTTTTTACACCCATGCACATTTTAAACGGCTATAAAAGTACCACGTCATTAAATATTTCCGCCTCTCTCATCCTTTTAAAACTCAAACGTCACACCCATTATAAACCGACCCGTCTACCTAGTACGTTACACCCACTTGTAACCGGTCCCTCACCCTCTCTAAATAACCCCCAAAAATTGTCCTTTTCACAACCACCCACATCAGAGATACTAAACCTCCTCTTTCTCTCAAAAAACCCTTTTTTTAAACCATGACTTCCCAGAATCCAGAAGTGTCCAACGTTACCAGTGTCACTCCTATTATGCCTTCTTCTCTCGAAGCACTAGAACGAGGGTCTGAGTCTCAATTGTCACCAAGTCAAAACCCCATCTCAAACCAACAACCACCTACTATTTATTCTCCAACCCCATCAAGTTCTAGTTCTCACCGCAAGCGTAAGACTCAAACCCCCAAAAGGTCTGTGGCTATAACCTCTCCCGCTGCCTCGCTAGAAAAATTGGCAGACGACGAAATAGTGGGCGGAGAAGAGGGACAAGAACTCTCTAGTCAACAGGTTGGGAAAGTATCTGTAACCCAACAAGATGTTGCTGGAAGTGGTAAAGTATCAGAAGCGCCTGCTCAAAATTTTGGTTTGAACATTGTCTCTCCGACAGGTAATGATCCTCCTACATCTTCTGATTCTATTTTGGGAGTGAATGAGAAAGAAACTATAGAGAATATGCTAATAATTGCTATAGAAGGAGGGTTAATTTGATAGTATGAGTGTGGTGATGTGACCGCTGGGTCTAAGGGGGAAGGAGAGGGACATGGAGTTGAAGGTGGGGAACAAGTGCCTCTTTGAAAATATGGCGCCAGTCAGCACTACTGGGGAAACAACAGAGGGACCTGCTCCCTCTACCTAAGAAGATCACGCTGATCCTACTTGGGATAAAACCCAATGCTCCTCTAAAGAGCCCAGGTCAGTACTGACCCTGCTCCTTCGCCTCACTTTGATGCAGTACCTTTGGACTTTGTTATTCCAGAAATGAGATCTCTGTCTGAAGAGGAAAGTGAAGAAGGTGAGGAAGACTATGATAATGTGATAGTGGCAAGCTTCATTGTTGCTATGAGTGGTAGGGTTGTTCCCAAAGAGTCCATTCTTAAAAGAACCACTACTAGGCAGCAGAAGAAAGAAGCTTTCGAGAGTGCTATGAAGAGAAACAAAGAAGAAAAGAAAAGGAGGCTGGTGAAATGGGGAAAACTGGTGAATGGGGAGGATGTGCCTCCAGCGCATGTTGTGACTGTTGATGATGAAGAGGTGAATGAGGAACCTACTTCCTTAATTCGTAAATCTTCTAAGAAATCTATGACTGTAAAGCCCAGGAGAGGATCGTCTATGAAAGCTGTAGAGTTTGATGAAGTGAAGAGTGTTAAAGGAGAGAGGTCCGGAGAGAAATCTAAAAAGAAGGAGAAAAGTGTGAAGAAGTCTGTGAAGAGGAAGGCTAGTGACAAGGAGGAGATTGGTTCATTCAATAAGGCCAAAGTAGTTGTATCAAAGGTTGAAACCAGAGAAAACCTTAAGAAGGAGAGGGTGCTATGGGGCAGAGCATTCGACGCTGACATTCTCGAGATGTCAGGCATGAGACAATAATTTTCCATCTACGAGTTCAAGAAGAGGACTCACTTGTTTACCAATCAGAGTCCCAAGGTCTATGAAGAGGAGATTCATAGCTTCTACGCATATATGTTTACAGTGGAAGATGACAACATTTTCTTGAAGGTTAATGGAGTAGATTTTATGATAGACGAGGTTGTTCTAGGAAGTATTTTGGGTATGCCTATTGAAGGGCTCTCATCTGTTGAAGGGGCCTGTTCCCCTGACTTTAGAAAGGTCATTCTAAAATATCAGGTGTACAGCAAGGGGGACAGGTGCACAAGAAGACCCTCCTTCCAGAGTATCAATTTATGTTTGAAATGTTGAACAAGGTTCTGCTTCCACGCGCAGAAAGGCGCTCAATTACTTCAAAGCATACATGTTCCTCATGGAAGCTCTGGATGCATACACCACCATCAATTTGTCCGGTATCATGATTGAGCATATGGAGAAAGTGGCAAACTTCAAGGACGGGAACCATGGTTTGTCTTATGGGTTCTTACTCACTAAAGTATTTGAATTCTTCAAAGTACCTTTGGGAAGAGCATCAGTGGGGACTCGTAAGCAAAATTTCTCAAAAACAACCTTAGAGAAATGTGAGTGTATTTACAAGAAAGGGGGTGTTGGTAGCAATTCCACTATTTCGCAATTGATTGATGCTCTGAATGCTGCTAATAAGGAATAAGGAGGTTGAAAGCCAGGAATGACATTCTTGAAGGGTTGCTTAGTCAAGCCAAAGAGGAACCTGGTTCCAGCAGTGCCCAAGGCGCAGAGGTTGCCTGCTTGACCACTGAAAATGCAGACTTGAGGAAACAAGTCGAGGACCTGAAAGAACAGCTGATACAAGAGCGGCGGTCTGCAAATGCTCGAATGGACATTCTTCTCAAAACCCTTGCCTCCTCATCCCTTCCTCCCTCTTCCAGTGCCCCTTAAATAGTTTCTTTCATAGTGTCTAGTTTGAATGTTGTGTGTCTTACCCCAATGTCCTTTTGTTTTGGCCTGTTGTTATGACTGGTACTTTAAATTATTTTATGTGGATGTTTTTGTAACAATGGTGCTAATATCTCTGTTTTTTTCACTTATAAACTAATGAGCATCTCATCTTTTCCTATGTATATTATACTCTTGCGCTCTGTTTTTAGCCATATTGTGTGCACACATGTGGCCTGAGTTAACCTGTCTAGACTTCTTTTTGCACTTACTCTCGTATAATCTTTTTTTGATGCCAAAATGGGGAAGAAAATTGAGAGGGGGAACAGGTTCTCAGGGGGAATCAAATCTTTTTGAAGGGAAAATGTTGAAAAGAACTGGTTCTCAGGGGAACTTCAATTATAAGTTTGCCATCATCAAAAAGAGGGAAATTGTTAAGTTATGTGCCTTTTTGTATTTTGATGATCTAACAAACTTCATATGAGAAGCAGATTGAGAACCTATTACACATCCTAAAAGTGCTCAAGAACACTAAGTCTCATGTCTGGCACAAGTTTCAACAACCTGAGTTAAAGAAACGATAGAGGGAACAGATGGTTATTAGTTCCTCCGGTGACAGTACAAGTCAACTCTCTACAGCTGTTAAAGTTGCTGCACTATTTCTCTGCACATGCAACATTGCAGCAGTCACTTTATGGAGCATGCCTTGTACCGGATAATTGCATACATCATCCAAATGACCTCACTTATATATTACCAACATGAGGCAAGGGAAACACACACTTGCAACCCCTAAATCATCAAGCCTCTCTCTCAAGTGTGCTGCCGACTTTCAAGTGATTGAAGAACAAAGTAACAACAGAACCAAGGACCAGATCCCAGCACTAAGTCTATCATATGTCCTTAGTATTCTTGTATCTTTGTTAGTATTATCTATTTGTAACTGCTACTCATCTTACTTAGAAGCATTTTGTAGGAGATCATTTGTAAAACCATAAACCTTGTGTTTGTGTTTTGGGTAGAGTTAGTCAAAGTGTGTGCTTTGTAATAGAGTTATTACAGGTAGGTGAGGGATTAAGAGGTTAATTCCTAGATTACAATAGGTTGTAATATAAAGTTTGCTCAGTTAATGAAGTTGAAATCCTACGAGTGTATGTCGTGGTTTTAAATCCTGTGAGCTGAGAGTTTTCCACGAAAAACTTTGTTATGTCTTTTACTTACTGCTGTGTGTGTGTTATGTGGGAACTGATAGAGAACTAGGTTTTCTATACAGTTTGGTGGACCCTTAGTTTACATCAGCTACGTACAAGTGTGATTAGGAGTTTTACAATTGTAGTGAGACCTAAACTTAATTTTGTATACTTAACGTGTAGGACTAACTAACATGTATTTACTTATTGATATCCCAAAATATTTATATCCCTCTTCATTCTTCAAGATTGAAGTCCACCATCTCCAATACTATTCTTTCTCAGTTTTGATTTCAATAAACCCAAAACCATCGAATTAAGCGACCTTGGAGCAATTAGTCTCTCGTTGTTGCCACTCTCGATATATAACAGAAGGTGAGATTTCGTTTTTTCGGTTTCACTTTGTTTTGGGTTTATTTTGCTAGTTCTCTTCTGCTACTCTTTTGTAGAATACGCATAATATTACGTCTTTTTATGCTGTCTTTTCTTTTCAAAGTTCACCCAGCATATCTAGAAAGCTCACTTGAAATTCTTTTTATATATTTTGGTTAGTAGAGGCCTTAAACAACGGTGTAATCTTGGGCATTATATCAGAAAGTCCAAGATTAACTAGTCAACGAAATGTGTTACAGTGATTGAGAGTTGCTCTAGATAACGCAAGTCTTTTTTCTTAACTGGAATGCATAAACCTTACGAATCACCAGGTAGTCTATTAGCTAGATCTACCAAAATTAATTTTGGATACTTTCCCAAGAAATAACATGATAAAGAAGAAGATAGCAATTTTTTTTTGATAAACAAAAGATTTTATTACCAAAAGGTAATATTTACAGCTCAATACAAAAGAAAATGGCTCACAAAACGGGCTCTAAGTTGTAACGTTATAAATTAAGAGGGTGAAATTAAAAAATAGCGAGATTTTTAAGTGGTAATTGAAAAATAGTCACAGTTTTAAAAGTAATCAAAATTTTGTCATTTTTCATGTAATGATAAATCTGAACGAAAACACTCTTCAAAATTCGAAAAATATTCCAGCATAATACACTGGAGTTCCATTTTTCACATGTGAACTTCCAGCTTATTATACTGGAACTGGAGTTCCAGCATAATAAGCTGGAAGTTCATACACAAGTGTTTCTGTCATGACCCGGAATTCTCACCCTCGGAACCGTTATGACGCCTAACATTTCACTTGCTAGGCAAGCCAACGTTAGAATAGTTTTTAGCCATTTTTGACAAATCAAATTAACTGATACCAATTAAACTATAATAATTGAAATAGAACTGAAATAGAGTGTGAAAAACTATAATAATCGCAATATCTAGATAGAAATCTCAGAACTGGTGTCACAAGTGTACGGGCGACTAGAATAATACAGATAATGGTCTGAATGAAAGTAAAAATGTCTAAAATAAAATAAACAGCTAGGATAATATAGAAGAGGACTTCAGGGCTGCAAATGTTGAGCAACTGTACCTCAGGTCTCCAATACGGCAATCAATCCGAGCAATCTACTAACCGCCGCTAGGACCGACTCCAAAATCTGCACAAGAAGTGCAGAGTGTAGTATGAGTACAACCAATCCCATGTACTATGTAAGTGCCGAGCCTAACCTCGACGAATTAGTGATGAGACTAAGGCGGGTCACTTACAATAACATGTATGCAGTATAATAATAATAACAGGAAAGGAATACAGGAAAGTAAGGCAGTTAACTTATGAAAATAAACTCAATCCTCGGAATCGGTAAATCCAGAAACACCAGTACTCAAAATCTCGTTTGAAAGTATCGAAAGCTAACACGACACAACAATGAATACAAAACACACAATCCGTTGTGGAGCGCAACCCGATCCCACCGTACAACACAATTCTCCCTTATTTCACCCGTTACGGCGTGCAACCCGTATCTCACCGTACAAACACAATCCTCTTTTATTTTACCATATTAACATCAATAATAACATGTAAAATCCGTTGCAGCGTGCAACCCGATCCCACCATATAATCACAATCAATATCATATTTCTCCTTTATTTTACTATATCAAAATCACATATAAAATCAGTTACGGCGTGCAACCTGATCCCACCATATCAATATCAATCCTTCCTTATTCCACCCGTTGCGGCGTGCAACCTGATCCCTAAACAAAAATCAATAAATGTAATCAAACTCAGCAACTCAAATCACAAGAAACTCTACGATAAACGAATATGAAAGCAAAACCATAAAGGAATCTTGTACCAAATCGAGAAATGCTACAATTAATACTAAGCAACAAGACAAGCCAAATATATGACAACTAGAGTGTACAAGTAAGACAATTAGGGCAAGTAGCAATTAATCATGGAAACATGGGAGGAACTAACATTTTAATACGAGAATAATAAGTGACAAGTAGTAAGTTAATGCATGGGAAGTAATTAAAGCATGTAACAGTCAAGATATGGAATAAAATAATTAACAAAATACGGGAAAGCATGGAAACAAGTATTTTGACGGCGTATATACACACGTCACCTCGCATATGCCGCTACACATATAATTCACATAGCACGTAGCTCAAGGGTTCCTATTCCCTTAAATCAAGGTTAGACTCAACACTTACCTCACTCTGCAAGCAAATCAAAGATCAACCGGGGCCTTTCCTCTAAATTCTGCCTCCAAACCAATCGAATCTAACCAAAATCGACTCAATAATGTCAAATAATGCTAGGTAAATCAATTACAAGACATAAAGTTAAGATCTTTACACTTTTTTCAAGAAGTCAACAAAGTCAACCCCTAGCCCGCTTGGTCAAAACCCGAGGTTCGGACCAAAACCCATTTACCCATGCACCCTGAGTCCGATTATGTAATTAGTTTCGAAATCCGACCTCGATTTGAGGTCAAAATTCCAAATTTACAAAAAGCCTCAATTCTACCCAAATTCCTAATTTCTACCATGAAAAATCTGTATTTGATGTTGAAAACTTATGAAATATAATGGGTAATTGAAAGAAAGTAGATTAAAGTTACTTATCAATGAATTTAGGAAGAAAAATCTATAGGAAAATCTCCACTAGGGTATTTAGGGTTGAGAGTTTGAAAGAAATGAGCTAAATCCCATTTTTCTCAGCTTTTGTCCGGCGCAGATATCGCAAATGTGAAGAATTCACATCTCTGCTCCCATCGCAAATGCGATGGTTTTGTTCGCAAATGAGAACTGGGACTTTCTGCAAATGCGATCAATGTGATCGCAAATGCGAACCAGCTTCCCCTAGCACTCCATCGCAAATGCGAACTATTTGTTCACAAATGCAAACCTGGCACTATTGCAAATGCGACACCTAACTCGCAAATGCGAGAACTACAACCTGTGAAAAAAAAAAACAGCAACTCCTAACTCTATCAAACAGTCCGCTATGCGTCCGAAACTCACCCGAGCCCTCGGGGCTCCAAACTAAACATGCACACAAGTGTAATAACATCATACGAACTCGCTCGCGCGATCAAAACATCAAAATAATACCTAGAACCACGAATCAGACACCAAAATGAAGGAATTATTTTTAAAGAAACTTAAGAACTTTCAACTTTCAACCGGACATACGAATCACGTCAAATCAACTCCGATTTGTACCAAATTTTGCAGACAAGTGATAAATACTGTAATGAACTTATACCAAGTTCCGGAACCAAAATCCGAATCCGGTAGCAACAAAGTCAACCTACGTTCAAACTTATGAATCCTTTAAACTTTTAAATTACTAGTTTTCAACAATTTACGTTAAATCAAATTAGGGACCTCTGGATTCAATTTCGGCCATACGCCCAAGTCCCAAATCACGATACAGACTCACCTGGACCGTCACAATACTGATCTGGGTATGTTTACACAAAACGTTGAGCGTAGTCAACTCAAATGGACTTTAAGACACGATTTTATATTTTCATCAATTTTTCTCATAAAAACCTTCCGGAAAAAGGACATGAACTGCGCTCACAAATTGAGGAAGGATAAACGGAGCTATTCGATGTCACGGAACACAAAAATGAAGGGTAAAACTATAAATGACCAGTCGGGTCAACTATAAATGGTCGCTCACAAATCCAGCCTTGTATAAATAAACGAGTTTCACAATTTTAGGTCAACTTACGACATCAGCAGCTATAGTAGCCGTTTCTCTTTACTTCTTTTAGTAGTTTTTCATATTTTGAGCTATTTTAACATAGATTTTATCATTTTAATCTTGCAATATGAGTTTAATTATCATTTCTTCTTCTTTTTCTTCAATTTCAAGCATTTGTAGCTAGATTTTCACTAAGGTTATGACCCAACCCTAGTGTGTAAATCTTATGGGTGTTTAATTTAATGCTAGTTTATGGTTGAGTGTTTATTATTTAGCCTTGTTCATGCTTTAATTTGTAGAATTAATGGTTGCAAATATTAGTTCATGCCTATTTGACTTGGTCTCTACTTGAGAAAGAGAGACTTAGTCTAGGAAAACTTGGCTAACAAGAAATTGGGTCAATCGAGAGATTGATAATCCCAATTAAAAGGGTTCAACCTAGAGATAGTAATAACCCAACTTGAGCTTTTATAACCGTTTTGTGCAATACCTATTTGGACTTGAGAAAGCCAAATTAGGCAAAATCACTCTATGACCGAGAGGTATTGAGTGGGTAATTGAGTGCTGATAGCTATAATACACTCCGATCAATAAAACAAACATTAAGGTTTATATCCCATTAGGCAAACACCTAGGCGATGGTCATAGCACTGGTTTTTTTACAAAACTTGAAAAACAACAAAAATAATTTCTTAGTTTTATTTCTCAACTTGCACTCTTAGTTTTAAATTAGACTTAAAAACAACTCCAATTTGTGGAAGTGTAAATTGAGATAGTCAAATTCACATACTACAATATATACTCCTAACTCCCATATATAGCTCCCTGTGAAAATCGACCCCGACTCTTGTTGGGTAATATCATTACATTCGACCGTTTCATAACCTTGAATTGAGGTATGAAATTGGACGAGATAAATTTTTGGCGTCGTTGCGGGGAGCTAAAAATGGTGTTAGCTATATATTTAGGTATGTTTTTGGGAATATCTTCTTTTCCTTCCTTGTTACTAACGTGTTGAGTTATTGTAGGTGCAATCATGGCAAACAATGGGCTCGGAAATATAGCTTTGGGGGATGTGGACGTTGTGGATGATCAAATGGATGGGGTCCCTCTTGAACCTCAAGACAATAGACGAGGCCGAGTGCCTCAAGACAATGTGTCCGCTCTAACCCCTCCTCCACTATGAGAGGCTCCACACCGGGTGTTGCTGAATGAAGGGTACGCAAGTGCAATAGTCCCTCCCCGTATTAGAGCGGGCAACTTTCAAATAACCAACGTGATGCTCACTTTGCTCTAGAAACGAGGGTTTTTCACCAGTGCACCGGGTCAAAATACATACAAACACTTGAAGGGGTTCATAGATACGTGTTGAGGAGTAAACAAACAAATGTCTCCGAAGATGCATTGAGGCTAAGGCTTTTTTCCATCTCTCTACGGGGTGAAATCTTTAGATTGGTTGGAACGTTTTCCAAATCATTCCATTCATACTTGGGATGAATTAGCGGAGAAATTTATTTCTAAGTACTTCTCTCCCGGGCATATGGCTATTCTTCGGGATGAAATTCTAGCATTCAAGCAAGAGCCCAATGAAAAAATACACGAGATATAGGAAAGGTATAGAATAATGGTGAAAGAGTGCCCCAACAACGATATGACGGAGAACATGATTCAACAAACTTTCTATCGGAGAATCAATACAACCAACTAATGTGTAGCGAATCAACTTGCCGGTGGGAACTTCATGACGACGCCATATGCGGAAGCATGTGATATCTTGGATGAGATGGTGGATACTTCATCGGTGTGGCAATCTCGGGCTAATGTTCCACAAGGTGATCCCAATGTGATTCTTCTTCACAAAGAGTTGCATGACCATGGATAAGCCATAGCCGAGTTGACCACCACCATGAACCAATTGACAAAGGCTAAACTTCAACAAGTGCAAAACCCGAGGCAAGTCAATGCAATGGAGGGAGTAAGTATGATGGTGAACAAGCGAAGAACAAGAAGTCCACAAGTGCAACAAAGAGTGGACAATTTTGTGCAAGATGATAGTGGATTTGATCAATATGACTCTTACAATGACCAAGAAGATGAGCTCCAATATGTGAACAACTTTCAAGGGCAAAGAAATAACTTCCAAGGCCCTAGCCAACAACAATGGAGACCTCAAAATAATCAAGGCAATTGGAATTCTCACAATCAAGGTAATTGGAGTGGTTGAAACAATCAAAGAAATTGGAATAAAAACAACAATCAAGGCAATTGGAGTGGAGGCAATAATCAAGGAAATTGGCATAACAACAATAATCAAGGGATTTGGTGAGACAACAATCAAGGCGGGTGGAATAACAATCAAGGAAATCGGGGGTTGGTTTCTAAAAGACCCCTGATGTATCAACAACCGAGCAACCCACCACATTACCTTCCCATGGTTCTAGTTCTTCCAACAGTGAAATGGTCCGTATTGAGAACATGTTCAAGCAAATGATGGAGAAGAATGCCGATTCTGATGCCCAACTTGCCTCACACAATACATCGATCCGCAACTTAGAAGTGCAAATAGGGCAAATCTCTCTAGTTTTAAATTCTCGTCCTAAGGGGACACTGCCAAGTGATATGGTAGTGAATCCAAAGGGTGGGAACAACACGGGGAATGCCATGGCCATTACTACAAGAAGTGGAAGAGGTGGGAATGCACCTACCTCAAGTCAAAGACAACTTATGGATGATGAGCAAGTGGTAGAAGAAGAAGAGATCCCGAACAATGTGGTGCAAGCAAATGATGAAGAGCGGATTGATATTGATGACACGGTGGAAGAGACTCAAGAGGAAGTGAACCCGTCTAGGGATCATGTTATTGACATACCGAAACCGGTAGTGCAAAAGGCTAAGGCACCATTGCCTAAGCCACCTCCTCCATATCCTCAAAGTCTCGCCAAGCAAAATGGCGTGAACCAATTCAAAAAGTTCATTGACATGATGAAGAGTCTCTCGATAAATGTGCCATTAGTTAAAGCCTTGGAGCAAATACCCGGTTATGCAAATTTTATGAAGGATTTGGTGATAAAGAAGCGGTCGATGAATTTTGAAACTATCAAAGTCAGTCATCAAGTGAGTACAATTGTGCATTCGTTGGCTCTTAAATTGGAAGATCCCGGTGATTTCACAATCCCTTGTACCATTAGAAGTGCCGAGTTTGCCAAAGCTCTTTGTGATCTTGGGGCGAGTATCAATTTGATGCCCTATTCGATTTTCAAGACCTTGGGAATTGGGCAACAAAGACCCACATCTATGAGATTACAAATGGCCAATCGTACAATGAAGAGACCGCTGGGAGTGATTGAAGATGTATTGGTTCGTGTTGATAAGTTCATTCTCCCTGGCAGATTTTGTTATTCTTGATTGTGAAGTGGACTATGAGGTGCCGATTATTCTTGGAAGACATTTCCTTGCTATGGGGAAGGCTCTCGTTGATGTGGAAGCCGGAGAACTTACTTTCTAGGTAGGTGATGAAAAGGTGGTATTCCATGTGTGTAAATCTATGCGGCAACCGAAAAGCAATGAAGTGTGTTCTTTCGTGGACTTGGTGACCGATGTGATTATTGATGATACAAGTGCCACAACTAATGTGGGTGATATGTTGGAGGCCGTCTTGCTCAACTTTGATGATAACGAGATGGATTGCTTCTTGGAATGTGTGAATTCTTTGCAAGGAATGGGGTCGTACAACTATGCACCCCGAAAATTTTTCTTGGATCTTGAAAATAGAAAAACTCCTCCTACAAAGACTTCAATTGAAGAGCCTCCTACCTTAGAGTTGAAGCCATTGCCTCCACATCTTAGGTATGAATTTCTTGGCCCTTGTTCTACTTTACCGATTATTCTTTCCTCTTATTTGACTAATGTGCAGGTTGACTCTACATTGGCGGTGCTCCACAAGAGGAAGAAAGCTATTGGTTGGATTTTGGCAGATATTCGGGGGATAAGCCTCGCATTTTTCATGCACAAGATTAACTTGGAGGTTGATGCCAAACCATCCATTGAACATCAAAGGAGACTCAATGAAGCCATGCAATACGTGGTTAAAAAGGAGATCATCAAGTGGTTAGATGCCTGGGTTGTCTACTCTATTTCCGACAGTTCGTGTACTTCTCCAATGCAATGTGTCCCAAAGAAGGGCGGCATAACAATGGTCACCAATGACAAGAACGAGTTGATTCCCACAAGAACGGTGACCAGGTGGAGAGTGTGTATGGACTATCGCAAACTAAATAAAGTCAGGGGAAAGACCATTTTCCACTTCCTTTACTTGACCAAATGCTTGATAGGTTGGCCGGCCGTGCTTTTTACTGCTTTCTAGATGGATATTCAGACTACAACCAAATCCTAATTGCCCCAGAAGATCAAGAGAAAATAACTTTCACATATCCCTATGACACTTTCGCTTTCAAGTGGATGCCATTTAGCTTATGCAATGCACCTGTGACTTTTCAAAGGTGTATGATGGCGATCTTTACGGATATGGTGGAGGACTACCTTGAAGTCTTCATGGATGACTTCTCGGTAGTCGAGGATTCCTTTGATAATTGTTTGGCAAATTTTGATAGAGTATTGGCAAGGTGTGAAGAAACGAACTTGGTGTTGAATTGGGAGAAATGCCATTTCATGGTCGATGAAGGCATTGTCCTTGGCCACAAGATTTCAAAGAATGGCATAGAGGTCGACAAGGCGAAGATAAAGGTGATTTCTAAACTTTCACCTCCAACTTTGGTGAAAGGCGTGCGAAGTTTCTTGGGTCACGCAGGGTTCTACCGGTGCTTCATAAAGGATTTTTCTAAAGTGGTGAACCCATTGTGCAAGCTCTTAGAGAAAGATGCTAAGTTTCACTTCAATGATGATTGCATGAGAGCCTTTGAATTGCTAAAGTTCAAGTTAATAACCACTCCCATTATCGCCGCTCCTAATTAGAGTATTCCTTTTAAGCTCATGTGCGATGCTAGTGATGTAGCGGTTGGAGCAGTTCTGGGGCAACACATCAACACGGTTTTTCATCCGTCATTCCCCAGTCAATTACACCGTTACAGAGAAAGAGCTCCTTGCCATTGTGTTTGCAATTGAGAAGTTACGCCCATACTTGATGGGTGCAAAGTTTATTGTTCATACGGATCATGCGGCACTTCGCTATCTTATGAGCAAGAAAGATTCAAAATCTCGGTTGATGAGATGGGTGCTATTGTTGCAAGAGTTTGATATTGACATCCAAGATCGAAAAAGGAGTGAAAATCAAGTGGCAGGCCACTTGTCTCGTTTGGAAAAGGAGGGAAGGCCGCATCATGGCCTTGAAATCAATGAATTTTTCCCCGACGAGCAACTCTTGGCTATTTCAATGAAGGAGGTGCCATGGTTCACGGATCTAGAAAACTTCCTTAAGTGTGGAATCATCCCGGATGATTTCTCTTCAAATCAAAGGAATAAGCTCAAACGGGATTGTCAAGATTATTATTGAGACGAGCCATACCTTTTCCGGATTTGTACCGATGGGGTAATTAGTAGATGTGTACCGGACGAAGAGCAAAATGTTATTCTTGAGGCTTGCCATTCTTCGCCTTATGGTGGTCACCATGGCGGAGCAAGAACGGCGGCCAAAGAGCTAAGTTGAGATTTTTATTGGCCCACTCTTTACAATAATACAAGTGATATGGTGAAAAGATGTGATGAATGCCAATGGGCCGGTGGAATCTCGAAGAAGAATGAAATGCCTGTCACTACCATTTTGAAGATTGATATCTTTGATGTGTAGAGTATTGACTTCATGGGTCCTTTTGTGAGTTCTTGTGGAAACACCAACATCTTGGTCGCAGTTGATTATGTGTCTAAATGGGTTGAGGCCATTGCTCTACCCAACAATAAAGCGAGAAGTGTGGTGGCGTTCTTGAAGAAGAATATTTTCACAAGATTTGGTACTCCGCGGGCTATCATAAGCGATGGGAGGTCGCATTTTTGCAACAAGGCTTTTGACACTTTGCTTCGGAAGTATGGTGTCACTCATAAAGTTACAACTCCCTATCACCCACAAGCTAGCGGTCAAGTGGAAGTTTCCAACCGGGATATAAAGAGTATCTTGTCCAAAATAGTGAATGCTAACCGGACGGATTGGTCAAAGAAGCTTGATGATGCACTATGGGCTTATCGGTCTGCTTTCAAAACTCCTATTGGGATGTCTCCATACCGGTTGGTATTTGAAAAATCTTGTCATCTTCCGTTAGAACTTGAGTACAAAGCCATGTGAGCTTTAAAGAAGTTGAATCTTGATTGGGATGCAGCTGCTAACTTGCGGGTTGCACATTTGAATGAATTAGATGAGTTCCGCTACCATGCATATGCAAGTTCATGCTTGTACAAAGAGAAGATGAATTACATTCATGACAAATACATTCGGAACAAGGAGTTCAAGGTGGGCGATCTTGTTTTGTTGTTCAACTCGCTGTTGAAGATATTTCCCAAAAAGTTGAAATCTAAGTGGAGTAGTCCCTTTGAAATTGTGGGTGTGACACCTTTTGGTGCTTTGAACTTGAAGAACAAAAATGATGAGGTATTCCGAGTCAATGGTCACCGGGTGAAGCATTATTTGGGAAAGGTTGATGATGGCCATGTGGTGGTTCAAATGATGGTAATCTGCGTCGTGCCGCGACGCTAAATCAGGCGCTTCTTGGGAGGCAACCCATGTTTCTTTTTCTTTTCTTTTATTCTTTTGTAGATAGGTATTACTTTTGTTCTAACTGGATTTGAAGTGTGTTGCAGGGATGAATATACTTTACAGGAACTGTGTCCAGAAAATTGGCTGAGTATGGAAAGAAGTGCGGACCGCATGTATATTGTGCGGACCGCACAATTGTGATTGCTACAGCAAAAGGGAACTGCGGCCGCACTATTACAGTGCGGACCGCACAAATTGAAAGGGAAAAATACAAACTCTCTGAAGTTGGTTTGTCAGAAAAATGGCCAAAGTACGGCCGCACATCAAAATCTGCAGTACGCAACAAAAATCTGCGGTCGCACTGCAAATTCTGCGGACCGCAGATCAACAAGGGCTTTTGAGCCCCAAGTAATAGAGTATGGACTGCAGTGAAAATTCTGCGTCGCACTCATCCCTTTGTCCCTTAGTCAGACCGTCCAGTATAAATAGTAGACTTAGGGCTATTTTTCATTTTTTCCCTCTCTGAGCACTCACAAATCTAAAATATTAAAATCATCTGTTAAATAATTTGTCACACACAATCAACATCTGTGATCACTCATATGCACTACTTCATATCTGGCATGCCTCAATTACTTGTAGATTTTTTCAATTTTTAGTTTAATTTATAATTTGTTAGTTAGTTTTAGGCCATTTGTCAGTAGAATTCAATTTTACAACCATGTGAGGTTTAAATTGTAGTGGGTCAACTGGTAATTGCTCTAAGGGGAATGGGCGAATTGATTTTCATGCTTAAATGTTAACACCATGTCAAATTTGTGAAAAACATTATTAACCCTAGAGCTCTGCTCGTAAATGTTTTGAAATCTGCGGCCGTACAAGAAATTATGTGGTCTGCAAAAGTTGAGATTAGGGTACATTAGTCAAGACTGATTCTGCAGCCGCGATGAAAATTATGCGGACTACAGAAATCCCATTGCGGCCGCAGAAAAGTGATTGCTGCTGCAAAACAGCCCACTTTCTGCCATTAGAGAGTTGGCATTTTGGGGTATCTGAGCTGCTGCCGCACTACTAATTGTGCGAACCGCAGATTCAGTTCTGCGGCTGCAAGATCAAATTGTGCGGTCCGCAATGCCCTGCCTACGGCCGCACTTATAATTGTGTGGACCGTATTCCCCTACTCTGCAAGCGTGTTTTACACTGTGTGTTCAATGTCTCTCTGGTGTGTTCTTGTATGTTACACTTGAATTACAACTAACACCTGTTGTTGCTTGTTACAAAAAATGGTTAGATCTCGAGGACGAGGAGATACTTCAAAGGGGAGGGGTAAACCTTCCAAAGGCCGAGGCAAAAGTACTTTACCTCTGGCCCTCCAAAAGATAATCACAAAGAAGGCTACAGCTGGCCGAGGAAGAAATGCAGAGCCCTCAGAATCTAGTTCTTATGCCCCATCTAGGAAAGCATCAGAGGGCAACTCAGTTCAAGAGTAGTCGGCTGTCCAATCAAAGCCATCGAGGAGGTGTCAACTCCGGGACAAGCCTTCCACATCACATAGCACCTCCAAGGGGTCGAAGAGTGCCAGTCAGGCTTCTGAGCCCTCCTCTACACATGTCCCTAAGGCACTAGTCTATAGTTTATGATATTCCGGATAATGGCCGAGGGGGAGATACTACAGTTGCCGGCCTTGAGCTGTCGAAGAAGAGAGATGTCTGGGAGGACTGGTTCGTCAGTCTGGTTGCCTTCACAAGTTTTCATGGGTGGTGGTCAGTGAGATCTCTCACTCTTGAATGACAGTTCCAACTAAAATACCTTGAAAAGTACAATCTGGCAGTCTTGAGGTAGTTCCGAGAGCGGAAGGGGTGGAGATGGTTCACCCAGAGCGTAGTGGACGCAAAGGAGTATCTTGTCCGGGAGTTTTATGCCAATGTGGCATGCATAAAGAAAGGGACAAAAGTGGCCAAAGTGAGGAATCTGAAGGTGCGGTTTGACCAACACACATTGAACACCTACTTGGGGTTTGATGATGTTGAGCCTGCACAATACTTGGAGAAGCTGTCAATGGGAGATGTAGCTCGCCCATGGCTAGTTGAGATTCTTGCAGCTCCAGGGCCACCACCACCATGGATCACAATAGGGGTTCCTATTCAGCGAAACACCCTAAACTTTGAGGTGAAGGGATGACAGACCTTTATCCGCAGCAAACTAGACCCGTGCTAGAATGAAACAAACCTTCCTATCCCGCGGGCAGTTCTAGTCGCCTTCATCATGGCTGAGTACCCAATCAATGTGGGTGCCGTGATGTCGACCAACATATCTGTGGTCACCAAGCAAGATGATACCTCCTACCCGTAGCCCAACACCATTGCTGAGTACCTTACGGATGCACGGGTGGAGCCGAGAGATTTTGATATGAAGGTTCAGGCTAAAAAGCCCTTCTCATGGTATTCTCTGATGGATGCACACAACCCTAAGAGAAAGGGTCAGCCGACTACACCATAGGCCAATCTGATGAGCCATCAGTGGTTGCTGCAGAGACAGCCGATATGCCCTCCACTTCAGCAGAGCCTTCAGCTAGTGCAGTAGCCATGCCCCCACCTTCAGCCTCAGTTCCTTCCATCTCGGCTTTGAAGCCGGTGCCTATGCCCACTGCTCTACTTTCTGTGCTGCGAGTCTCCTAGACACTAGTGAGCCTCAACAACTGGATGCAGACAGCTACTGCAAAGCTGTGTGACATATCCAGTCATGTTGTAGCACAGTCATCCATTCCGGCACCCCAAATTCCCCCCATAGTTGAAGAAACCTTGAAGAAGCTCTTGGAGAATCAGAACACAATTATGGCCACTCTGGTGCAGCATGGGTCAGTAATAGAAGAGTTAGGAAAGGAAGTGAGAAAGATACGAAAGTATCAGGCCTCCAAGAAGTCAATGGACAAGCTCCAGAGACAGGTTACCAAGCTTGCAGCAGCCGGAGACATTCCATTTGATATGTTGATTGACCCGCACCACCCAGGCCCAGATCCTACAGCACCAGCTGGCCAGTCTGAGGAGCCAGACATTAGTGTTGACACTGCCGAGGTAGTACATCAGATGTTCACCAACCCAGCCACTCCCAGAGTTGAGGATGATGATATCCAATTGGATGAGGCCGAGGTAGGTGCCACTGCTGGGGACACAGAGATGGCCACAGAGCCATAGGGAGTTTACTTCACTCTGACCCTTCCTTTACTCTTATTTTGTTATGCATTGGGGACAATGCTTATTTTTATTCGGGGGGTGGAGGGAGTTTATTTGATATATTTTGATGCTTTTGAGACATTTGGCATGTAATTAACTTAATACTATTTTCTTCTTCTTTCTCATTATGTATATATTCTCTCTACTCTCTCATTATATATATTCATTACGCTTTCAATAATTTTTGTTTTGTAGCTTCTTTTATGTTTGTTTTCTTATTAGTTAGTGTTTAACTAAGTAGCTTCTTTTTGAATTAGTAGCTTCTTGTTGATTTAATAGCTTATTTTCATGTTTTAGTAGATAATAAGCCTTTGGTTTTCTTAATGCCACGGTTCTTTCCAAAGGTAGTTTTTGTGTGAATCGGATGACTCTTCCAAGCAATGGATGGCGTGACAATCTTCTTAAGAGATTGAGTCCGTTTTTGGTATTTAGGTAATAGTAGTAGTAGTAATGAATAAAAACACCTAATTGAGTGATGCTCAAAGAGTCAAACATGCTTCACTTGGTACCAACACACTTAACTACGCGCTTATGGTTAAAAACAAGGTTTTTGAAAAGAAATAGCTCTAGTTAGTGACCTTGTGACTCTTGTGTTGACTTAGGCAAACATCGAGTGGTTTAGTCAAACCATAGTGATTTTCAATCTTGAATATGGTCATTGTGGGCCCTCGACTCTATCCTCTTTAATAATCCAGCTGCGTGAGAGGTGAGATGTTTTTGTTGCAAGTCCAAGTACCCGTGCGAATGGTCTTGAACTTGCCCCGAATGTTTTTCAAGGAAAAATCTTAAGTTTTGCTTGGCTTGAGAAGTGATTGTAGGCTTTCCTCGACTCACTTGAAGTTTTCCATTGCCCATCAATGTTGTTATCCCTAGTCAACCCATTTGAGCCTCAAACCTTACTCATTTGATGACCATGTCACAAGCCTTTACCCGTTTTGTTGTGACCCTCTCTTGGCACCCGAGATTTCCTTAACACTCTTGTGAAATAATTGGCTTTAAAAATGTAAGTTTGGGGGAGAGACGAGGAACTTGGAAAAGGTATCAAGACACAAAAAAAGAAAAGAAATGATGAAAAGGAAAGAGCAAAAACAAATACAAAAAGAAAGTGAATAAGTGGAAAAGTTGAAGGGATTCAAAGAAAAGTAATATTGCAAAGCATGGAGAAATCAAAGGGGAAGAAAATGAATGTCATAATCAAGAAAGAGTGATATTAAGTCTCTCTAGTTTCCCCCAAGGAAAAGAAAAATGCCTCAAAGAATTGGCAAAGCATGAGCTGAGAACAGAAAATGGAGTGCTTAAGGAAAGATGGACCCTCTCTATCATAGCATATCCAACCTTAGTCCAAAATCCTTCATTGCATTATGAAAAAGACCTACGTGATATCAAGTCGAGTGAGCTTACATTAGTGGTGATCTACATGAGGGGCAAGCCTATGGTACTTAAAGTCGTACTTGCGACATTCTTTTGAGAGAGATGAGTAAATCTTTCGAAACTCTTTGGATTGAGTGCTAAAATTCTTAAGCGAGATTGGCAAACGAAGAGTTGAGGAGGAGGAGTTTGGGATCCACAATGATCTACATAAAAGAGTGAGCTTCCTTGATGAGTAAAGTCAACTCTTGATGCTCAAGTGTCACATTAGACCTATTTGTGCATAAAGGATTAACTTGTTGCCTTTTTGATAATTCATAAGTGGTGTGGGTAATTGTTGGTCCCAATTGATGTGTGAATGACTCACCTTTGATTAGCTGGAATGGCCCTTAACTTGTGGAGGCAGAAACTAATTTATTTTCTTAAGGACAAGCAAAAACTTAAGTTTGGGGGAGTTGATAAGTGTGGATTTTGACTACTTATTAGCGCCTTTTATCTTTTGTTTTAGTCCAAAAGCATTTAATTGTGTTCCCGAAAACTGATAAAATATGCTAAATTGCAGGACTATTGGAAGATGGACTCCCTAGATGAAATACAACTCAAAAAGAAGTAATCTAAACTCAAGGCCATAAAGGACACAGAAGCGTAGAAGTGCGGACCACAGAATATCATTTGTGGTCGTAGATGATGAAGAAAAGGGCAGCAGATCTTTGTGCAAACTACGGTCCGCACATGAATTGTGTGGCCGCAGAAGATGGTTAGGAACAAAAGTTCAGAGAATGTGCATTCCAAGTCTCCCAGAACTGCGGTCCGCACATGAATTGTGTGACCGCAGAAGATGGCTAGGAACAAAAGTTCAGAGAATGTGCATTCCAAGTCTCCCAGAACTGCGGTCCGCACAGGAATTGTGCTGCCGCAGAAGGAGTGTTACGTGGCCGCAGATGTAATTTTACGGACCGCAGAAGAGCAAGATGCGACCGCAGTTACAATTCTGTGGACCACAGAAAGAAGGCCTCGCGGCCGCATATCAGAATTATGCAGCCGCAGACCTCCAGTTCATACAAGTTGAAGAAATTTGCGGACCGCACGTAGAATTGTCGGCTGCAGAACCTCCCAAAGGGCATTTTTGTCCGAAATTTCTAGCCTTGTATAAATAGACGTGTTTCACAATTTTAGGTCAACTTTCGACATCAGCAGCTACAGTAGCCGTTTCTCTTTACTTCTTTTAGTAGTTTTTCATATTTTGAGCTATTTTAACATAGATTTTATCATTTTAATCTTGCAATATGAGTTTAATTATCATTTCTTCTTTTTTTTTCTTTAATTTCAAGCATGAGTAGCTAGATTTTCACTAGGGTTATGACCCAACCCTAGTGTATAAACCTTATGATTGTTTAATTTAATGCTTGTTTATGGTTGAGTGTTTATTATTTAGCGTTGTTCATGCTTTAATTTATGGAATTAATGGTTGCAAACATTAGTTTATGCCTATTTGACTTGGTCTCTACTTGAGAAAGAGAGACTTAGTCTAGAAAAACTTGGCTAACAAAAAATTGGGTCAATCGAGAGATTGATAATCCCAATTAAAGGGTTCAACCTAGAGATAGTAATAACCCGACTTGAGCTTTTATCAACCGTATTGTGCAATACCCATTTGGACTTGAGAAAGACAAATTGGGCAAAATCACTCTGTGACCGAGAGGTATTGAGTGGATAATTGAGTGTTGATAGCTATAATACACCCCGATCAATAAAATGAGCATTAAGGTTTATATCCCATTAGGCAAACACCTAGGCGATGGTCATAGCCCTAGGCTTTTTACAAAACTTGAAAAACAACAAAAATAATTTCTTAGTTTTATTTCTCAACTTGCACTCTTAGTTTTAAATCAGTTTTAAAACAACTCCAATTTGTGAAAGTGTAAATTGAGATAGTCAAATTCACATACTACAATATATATTCCTAACTCCCATATATAGCTCCCTGTGAAAATTGACCCCGACTCTTGTTGGGTACTATCATTACATTTGACCATTTCATAACCTTGAATTGAGGTGTGAAATTGGACGAGACCAATCATCACATTCTCTACCCCATCAAACCCTTCATGGGTGAAACACAGAGAAATACCATCTCTCCAACCATGAATGCAATATCACGAACTCTATGATTGGCATAAATCTTCTGCCTAGACTGAGCGATTCAAAGATAATCTTGACCTTATCCAAGGCATCCTGTACCAGATATGTACCTAACAATCGAGCCTCCCCTCGCTCGAACCATCCAACTAGCGAACGGCACTGCCTCCCGTATAATGCCTCATAAGGAGACATCTGAATGCTCGATTGGTAGCTGTTGTTGTAGGCAAACTCCACAAATGGCAAGAACTAATCCCAATAACCCCCGAAATTCATAACGCAAGCACGAAGCATATCCTCCAATATCTGAATAGTGCGCTCCGATTGCTCATCCGTCTGGGGGTGAAATGCTATACTCAACTCAACCTGCATACCCAACTCACATTGTACAGACCTACAAAAGTGCGAGGTGAACTGCGTACCTCGATCAGAAATGATAGACACAGGCACACCGTGAAGACGAACGATCTCACAGATGTAGATCTCAGCTAACCGCTCTGAAGACTAGGTGACTGCCAATGGAATGAAATGTGCCGACTTGGTCAACTTGTCCACAATGACCCATATCGTGTCAAACTTCTTCTGAGTCCATAGGAGTCCAATAACAAAATCCATAGTGATACGCTCCCACTTCCACTCAGGATTCTCTAGCCTATGAAGCAAACCACCAGGCCTCTGGTGCTCGTACTTTACTTGCTGACAATTTAGACACTGAGCAACATATGCAACTATATCCTTCTTCATCCTCCTCCACCAATAATGTTGCCGCAAGTCCTGATACATCTTGGCGGCACCCGAATGAATAGAATATCGGGAACTGTGGGTTTTCTCAAGATTCAACTCACGAAGCCCATCCACATTGGGCACACAAATACGACCCTGCTTCTGTAAAACCCCATCATCTCCTATAGTAACCTGCTTGGAAACACCGTGCCTCACCGTTTCCTTAAGGACAAGTAAATGGGAATCATCATACTAACGCTCTCTGATGCGCTCATACAAGAAAGACCAAGCGAGTGTGCAAGCTAGCACACGAGATGGCTCTGAAAGATCTAACCTCACGAACTGATTGGCCGCCTGAACATCTGCTGCAAATGGTCTCTCACCAACTGGTATATACGCAAGGCTACCCATACTCACTGCCTTTCTACTCAAGGCATCGGCCACCACATTGGCCTTCCCGAGATGATATAAAATGGTAATATCATAGTCTTTCAACAGCTCTAACCACCTCTTCTGTCGCAAGTTGAGATCCTTTTGCTTGAACAAATATTGTAGACTCCGATGATCCGTGAATACCTCAGATGACATGTCGTAAAGATAGTGACTCCAAATCTTAAGTGCATGAACAATGTCTACTAACTCTAAGTCATAAACAGGGTAATTCTTCTCATTAACCTTCAACTATCGCAATGCGTATGCAATCACCCTGCCATCCTGTATCCATAATGCACTGAACCCAATATAAGATGCATCACAATACACCGTGTAGGATCTTGAACCGGTGAGAAACACCAACACTGGCGTCGTAGTCAAAACAGTTTTGAGCTTCTAGAAGCTCAACTCACACTCATTCAACCATCTGAATGGGTCACCCTTCTGGATCAATCTAGTCAATAGGGCTGCTATGGATGTAAACCCCTCCACGAACCGGCGGTAATAACCTGCCAAACCCAGGAAACTCCGGATCTCTGTAGCTGAAATAGGTCTAGGACAGTTCTGAACTGCCTCAATCTTCTTAGGATCCACCTTTATGCCCTATGCCGATACAACATGCCCTAAAAAGGCAACTGAGTCTAACCAAAACTCACACTTTGAAAACTTAGTATATAACTGGCTATCTCTCAGAGTCTGAAGTACAATCCAAAGATGTTGATCATGCTCCTCTCGAATGCGAGAGTAGATCAAGATATCATCAATGAATACAATCACTAAAGAATACAAGTAAGGCTTGAACACCCGGTTCATCAAATCCATGAATGCTGCTGGGGCATTTGTTAGCCTAAATGACATAACTAGGAACTCATAATGCCTATACCGAGTCCGAAAAGCCGTTTTAGGGACATCGGATTCCCTAATCTTCAACTGATGGTAGCCAGACCTCAAATCAATCTTCAAAAGCACTTTGGCACCCTAAAGCTGAACAAATAAGTCATCAATCCTCGGCAGCAGATACTTGTTCTTGATAGTGACCTTGTTCAACTACCGATAGTCTATACACATTCTCATCGACCCATCTTTCTTCTTCACGAACAACACGGGCGCATCACAGGGAGAGACACTAAGTCTAATGAAGGCCTTATCAAGCAAGTCTTGCAATTGCTTTTTCAATTCCTTCAACTTCGGAGGGGCCATACGGTCTGGTGGAATAGAAATGGGCTG
This sequence comes from Nicotiana tomentosiformis, assembly GCF_000390325.3. Taxonomy (NCBI): domain Eukaryota; kingdom Viridiplantae; phylum Streptophyta; class Magnoliopsida; order Solanales; family Solanaceae; genus Nicotiana; species Nicotiana tomentosiformis. The sequence goes on along the minus strand of NC_090817.1, from coordinate 123,724,137 downwards.
AGTGCCCGAAGCCAAATCGATACAGAAGTCAATATCCCTGTCGGATGGCATCCCCGGCAGATCTGCAGGAAACACCTCTGCAAACTCATGAATAACTAGTACTAAATCCATGGAAGGAACCTCCGCACTAGAATCACGAACATAGGCCAAAAAAGCTAGACATCCCTTCTCGATAATATGTTGAGCCTTTACATAAGAAATAACTCTGCTGGTAGAGTGGACAAGAGTCCCTCTCCATTCTAATCAAGGCAACCCTGACATGGATAAGTTCACTATCTTGACGTGACAATCCAATATAGCATGATAAGGTGATAGCCAATCCATACCTAAGATAACATCAAAGTCTACCATATCAAAAAGTAGAAGATCTATGCTAGTCTCAAGACCCTCAATAGTAATCACACACGAGCGATAGACACGATCTACAATAATAGAATCTCTCACAAGCGTGGACACATATGCAAGAGCACTCAAAGAGTCACGAGGCACAACCAGATATGAAGCAAAATAGGATGACACATAGGAATAAGTAGAGCGCGGATCAAATAGAACTGACGCATCTCTATGGCAAACTGAAACAATACATGTGATAACGACTTCAGATGACTTGGCCTCCGGCCTAGCTGGGAAAGCATAACATCGGGGCTGGGCCCCACCATTCTGAACTACGTCTTTAGGATGGCCTCTAGTTGGCTGGCCTCCACCTCTAATGGTATGACCTCCACCTCTAACGGCCTGACCTCCACCTCTAGCTGCCTGACTCCTGCCTCTAGCTGTCTGAGCGAGCAGTGGAGAAATCTGTGTTGAAACCATGGTCTGAGAAATCTATTGTGGCATGCCGCCTAATAATCTCGGATAGAACCTCCTGATATGACCAATACCACTACACTCAAAACACCCATCCTGTTATTGTAGCTGCTGAAGCTGAATCTAACCCGAACAGGCCAGATAACCACGGTGATAGATCTAAATCGGAGGCGCACTGATAGGAGCTGATGGTGCACTGTAGGCTGGATACCCAGAATGAGGCACATAAGGACCACAACTCCTTGAAGCACTGTGAGATGCCTGAAGCGCTGAATGAAAAGGCCTGGGAGGATGACCTCTACCAAAAGTACCACTGCCTCTAGATGAGGCGCCACTGAAACTACCGAAATGACGAGGCCTCTTATCAGACACCGGCCTCCTCTCCTAAGCACGAACCATCTCGATCCGCCTAGCAATATCTATGGCCGTCTGGAAATAAATATTGTAAGGCCCCATAAAATTTCGCCAAGGAATTTATGGTTTCGTGGTGCTGAGTTAGGCTAATGTGTTTGAAGATTGTAGAAAATGAGCCGCGGTACAGACCTTTTGGGTTGTACAATGCATTGGGGAGTTGGAGGGAAATTATTGCAGAAATGGCATTTCTGTGGTCCATTATGCGACCACATAATTTCTCTGCGGATCGTAGATCTGCCGCGGAGTGGAACAGAAAAGGGGAAAATTTTAAAAACTATTTTTGCTGGCCACATAATGATTATGCTACCACCAAATTGCATTGCGGAATGGGCCAGACCCAACCCAGAATATGAAAATCATTTTGTGTCCATTCTGGTGGCCACATAACCATTCTGCTAGCTACATATCTATCCTGCTGGCCACATATCCGTTCTGCTATCGCATAATTGCACTACATAATTGTCTTCGAGGGTCATTTTTGGAATTTTTTTTTACCCGGCCCCAATTTGATTAAAAGCCCTTAGGGCTCATTTTGGAGCAAAATTCTGATAATTTTAGAGAGAAGTGTGAGTATTTTAGAGAGAGGGGGAGAAGGCCTAGCCATTCTAATCAACCATTCTTGCCCCAATCTTCAAGAATCGTGGATGCCACTCACTAGACCATCATCTATCCGGGTAAGTCCTTCTCCTAAGCTTTCATGCAAGGTTATGGGGTTAAGTTTGTTGTGGGGTTTGAGATAGGCCATGCGTGTGACATTAGGTGGTAGTATATAGGGTTGTTGAACTATTTTGGGTAGTTTCTTGTTGAAATTGGTTGAGGGGGGAAGTGATTACCATTGTATAGCTTTGTAGTCAATTTTACATTATAGGTGTTTGACAAAATTCCTAAGAGAGTACACCATGAGAATCCTTCTAATTATTATTTGATTTTCACTATCTTCCTATAGATTATTATTGCTAGAAGTGTTGGGACGTTGTAGTAACTTAAGGAAAGCTCAAGCAAGGTATGTTGGCTAAACTTCTCTCTTGGAATCAAATTTCATGATGTTCCCGTAAGTTTCAAGTATGGTTGGCCCAAGTTCCTAATTTCCATGTTCCGAGTTATTCCTTACATATTTGACTATTCCAAATAAGCTTGTGTTGAAAGCTATCTACTAAAAATGTGCACCAAATTCTCCTATCATCTTATGTTCTCCGTCAGGAATGTATTCTAGTGTGACCAATATGTCTAGATAGTATGATTTCCAATCATGTTTAAATTGCAAGTTGTTATGCCCAATTGTGAAAGAAAACTCAATTCGCCTAAGACAAATATTGTTCATATTTATGCTTAAGACCTTGATTCCAAATGCTCTTATTGATGATGATCTATAAATATGCTTGAAAGTAAAAGAAATGAGAGTGAGATATAACACGTGTCCATGGTTGTAATGTACCAAAGGTGTTGTGATTTAAAAATCATGTTTCAATTGCAAGTTAGTATGCCTAATTGTGGAAGAGAAACTCAATGTGCTTAAGACTCTTGTTTGTTCATATATGTACTTAAAGTATGATTTGAAATTATTATATTGATGATAATACGTGGTAATGCTTGAAAGTTTTAAGGGCAAGTATGAAATGTGAACTACGGCCAACGTGCCATGAATGAAGAATCATATGTATGACCAAGAGAGCCAATAAAATAATGATGTGTGAGTGGCTAATAGTACTAATAAGGCTATATATGGTGTGGAAGGTTACGAGGTGAATGTATTTGTTGTTTTTGGGAGTATTGTTAGTCACAGAGGAAGGGTAGGTTGAAATAACCTTACCCTGAAACTACACGTGCTAGTGTAGGAGTGCGTTGTGATTATTCCTCTTATTTGGGATGAGATTGATGTGATGAGGATATTCCCCTTAATTGGGATGAGATGATTTCTATAAAAGGGTGATGTCAATTCACACGGCATTGTAGTAAGACGATCTAGCCGATTGGGTCGAGATCGGACGTTATGCCGCACACATGGTGGTGATTGTGATTGTGACTACACCTCCACCCGCATACATTGGGGTGAGGTGGTTGGTCCGCTTTGTGTAGAGATTGTGATTGTGATTACACCTCCACCCGCACATATTGGGGTGAGGCGGCAGGGTCGCTTTGTGTAGAGATTGTGATTGTAATTATACCTCTACCCGCATACATTGGGGTGAGGCGGCAGGGCCACTTTGTATAGAGATTGTGATTGTGATTGCACCTCCACCCACACACATTGGGGTGAGGCGGAGGGGCTGCTTTGTGTAGAAATTGTGATTGTGATTACACCTCCACCCGTACACATTGGGGTGAGGCGGCATGCCCGCTTTGTGTAGAGATTGTGATTGTGATTACACCTCCACCTGCACACATTGGGGTGAGGTAGGAGGGCCATTTTGTGTAGAGATTGTGATTGTGATTACACATCCACCCGCACACATTGAGGTATGGCGGCAGGGCCGCTTTATGTAAAGATTATGATTGTGATTACACCTCCACCCACATACATTGGGGTGAGGCGGTGGGGCCGCTTTGTGTAGAGATTGCGATTGTGATTGTGACTGTGATTGGATGTCTTTTGGTGAGACGGCCTAGCCGATCGGGCCGTGATCGGACTCCGTGCTAAAATCACAGTGGTATATCGGTACTAATGATCTCCCAACTAGAAATAATATTATTTCGCACTTTGAAAATGTTTCTTTTATAACTTGACGTTTGGATATTATTGATTGTTACTTGTTGCTTCCACGATTTTCCCTTTCTTGTATTGGCATTCTATTTCTAAAGAGGACGTTTAGCTTCACATACTAGTATTATTCCACATGTACTACCGTCTCTTTTGTCGGGGTCGCTGTATCTTTAATGGATGCAGGTGATTCGTCAGCGGGCAGCTTTGACCCTCGTTAGCAGTTATTCTCTTTTTAGCAGGTTTTTGTGAGCCCTACTCTGTTCCGGGCCTTATGTCACTTGGCATTGTACTTGGTATTTCGAGGTATAGCCGGGGCCTTGTCACCGGCACTTCCGTATTACTCTTCTGTTATACTTAGAGGCTCCGTAGACATAGTGTGGGTTGTATAGTGGTGATAGAAGAGTCAAACCAGGTTTGTTGTAATCAGGGCCGGATCTATGTACATAGTTCGGGGTGGTACGCCACCCGCAAGCTTCGGCGAAAACTATATATATATATATATATATATATATATATATATATATATATATATATATATATATATATATATATATATATATTTAAAATGTCACCCACAAAACAAAAGTGGCCAAGTTGCCAGTGGCAAAGGTCCATCTTTTCATTCTGCCCGTTGTGAGTTCGAATCCAGCTGTAGGCAATTAATTTTTTGGTTTCATTCAGTTGCAATATTAGTACAATGACACAACACACTTTCTATTTTAAATATTTGACTTTTAACTAATAAGATAAAATAATAATAAAAAACTTTACAATTAAAATAATACTCCTAGAAAGCTAAAAGTCTTCCGCCACTTTCCTCTTTCCCAAAATTATACCCCCAAGTCTCCAGCAAAAGGAATTCCAACTCCCAAGTCCCCAACCCCCACTTTGCTCGTTGGTCTCCTTCACTCCGTTGGATTCTAGTTCTGCTTCACGATCTTTGCACCTCTTCAGTTCTTCTGCTTCACTTTTGTTGCTTTACCCACGCTTGCTCACTGGTCATTGCTCTACAGCAACCATTGTAAAGCTTCCTCATTTCTTCTTGTTTATTTCTTAACCCTATGTGGGTTGTGGCTATTTTTTTCTCCATTAAATATATGTTTTTGCTCTATTTTTTATTTATTTATTTAGTTGGATTTTAATGTTCTTGCAAAACTTTATTGTCACTTTTGATTTATTTGTTATGTATTTCTTGGTTTTGTTAAATTCCTATCCTATGCCACTTAAATGGTTTCATTGTAGAAATTAATTTAGTGGCTAAAGGAGAAAGAACATCCCCAATATTTTTACCAAGAAAAATTCAAAATTAACTCCATTTTTCTTGTGCTTAAAGTGATTAAATATAAAGGTTCTACGTCAAATGAGATAAATCAAGCAAAATATCTTCTGAGTGAGATAACAACACTCAAATTTATTTTTATGCTTCACTTGATGTTGAAAGTTTTGACAATGTCAAATGAGTTGAATAAGATCCTACAAAAGAGAGATCAAGATATTGTTAATGCTGTGGAGTTTCTTAACATCACAAAGAAAAGATTGCAATATACGAGAGAAAGTGGATGGGAATCTTTACTAGATGATATTTCCTCATTTTGTGTTATGCACATGGCTGGCATGTGGGCCGGGCCCTAAATGGGCGGTCCAAAAGGTCCCGGGCTGGTCCCAAATTAAATGGGCCAAATGGTCTTTTTGTAGGAATCAGCCCGTGACCGGGCCCACGAACTCATGGTCCCCGGCTAAACGGTCCCGGCCCGCGGGCTAAGTGGGCCCAACGGATATTTTTAAAAAAAATATTAAATAGAAATTAAAGACAAAAGGATGTTAAAAACATAACTAAGGCAATGCCTTGTAAATTTTATTATAGAATTGTAACCTAAATTTTTTAATTCAAATTTAAAGTCTAAAGACAAAAATATTGTAAAGAGATATTCAAAGCAATGCCTTGTAATTTTATTATAGCATTAAAAAAATATGGCAATATCTTTCTTAGTCTTCCTTCCCCCTATGGAATGAGCACAACAAGGTGCTAATACCACCATTGAGAAAATAAAAAAACTAATCAAGATGTGCCAAAAATACAAGTTACATGATACATACTAATTTTTGTTCATACAAGTTACATGGTATCTCTTACAAACTTCATAAATCTATCAAGGTCCGGAGGAATGTTCGTTGGTGGTGGCGGAAAAGTAGCTTGGTCATCGCCGCTTCCGGGCGAAGCAGCATCCTCTGCAAGTTCAACTAGCATTTCTTCGTAAACTTCGTCTTCTTATGATTGTGATTCAGCAAGTCCAAAATTTCTTCATTCTGAACAGATCCAATCTCTAAAAAGTACTGATTTTTCCAAGCTCTCCCTCATAGATGCTCTATAATCACCGAGTTGAAGTCTTGCTTGACTGAAAGCGCTCTCTGATGCCACTGTTGAAGCTTGAATAGTTAAAATGTCTCGGGCCATCCTTGAAAGAACCGAAAAGTATTTTTTTTTGTCCTTCCACCATTTCAAAAGATTAAAGGAGCCGTCGGGATTCACTTCCTCAATTCCCTGCGACAAATAAACTTCAAGCACATTTAGTTGTGAAAAATCACTACTACTAGAACCTTGAGGACCACTAAACCCCGCCCAAGCACTAAGTGCTCTTACTCCCGCAGTTCTTTTAGATGATTGAGAATCAGAAGAAGAAGAAGAAGAAGGAGTTGGAACATTTGGTCTAGTATAATTTAATGCAACTTGATAAGCATTAAAAATAGTTTGAGCATTTATTCTAATTGAGGCTATTGCTTCCGGAAGTTTCTTTAAGTGCTAAACCATTATAAATAGTTTCATACCAAAATTGAGGACCTCCTAATTTCATACAAGGATTTAACAAAGCAGCAACACCATAAATAGGGGGAATAGGGAAAAAATATTTTTTAAACTTTTTTCTCATAGAATTAATAGCAAGTTTATAAATTTCCCCACCCTCTGAAAAATGAGCAAACAAATTTGCAAATTCTGTAATATAAACCAAGCAGTTAGAAATAGTAGGATAATATTGCCCAGAATATTCATTTGTAGCAATATGAAATTTTTCTAAAATATCTACAAGCATTTTACCGAATTGACGAACAACTTGTTGAAAATTGATTATTGTTGAAGACTTGAAGACTTCAATTCACCAACTTCACAATTTTTTCACAAATTATAACAATAAAGTAAGCAATAGTAGAGAGTATAGAAAAACATTAGAGAGAGATTGTGATAGATTGATATTGATTTTGTAAGAAAAATGAAAGAATGAGGGGGTATTTATAGTTGAAAATAGGAAAAAAGTATAATTATAAAAAGTTTTGGGTTAAAATAAAGTTGGGGGGAGGGGGGGAGGAGGGGTTAAATGGCTATTTTGTAAATAGCCAACGACTATTTTTGACAGCCCAACGGTGATTTTTGACAGCCCAACGGCTGTTTTTTAAATTTTTCATTTTTTTTTAAATTTTACCGTTGGGACCGTTTGGCCCGCCAAGGGACCGGTCCGGTTCCGGTCCCTGGCGGTCCAAACGGTCCCCGTCCCTACCGGTCCCAAAGCACAGGACTGGCCCACGAGACTGGCCCAGGCCCACTACTACCGGTCCTGGCCTATTTGTCCCGCGGTCCCGGGCCCCACCGGCCCACTTGCCACCCTTAGTTATGCATGACATTTTGATTCCCAAGATGGATGAATCCTATTTTCCTGAAAACTCGAAGCGCAAGTCTTTCGGTGTTTGTTATTCACACTACTTGCGTGTTGATATCTTTTATGTTGTAATTGATGTGCAACTTCAAGAACTTAATGACCGTTTTGATGTAGTGAGTAGCAATTTGCTTCTCGGGATGGCTAGCTTGAATCCAGCCAATTCTTTTGCTAATTTTGATAAAGGTAGAATAATGACTTTAGAAAAATATTACCCAAATAAGTTTGATGAAGTACAGATTCGAGACTTGAGTTATCAACTTGATACTTTCATAGTTCATATGCGAGCTGCTAATCCCAAGTTCTCCAACTTACAAGAAATTAGTAATTTGGCAAAAGCATTGGTTGAGGCTAATCTTGTGAAGACATATTCGTATGTTTATTTACTTGTGAAGTTGACTCTGATTTTACCTGTTGCTACCGCAACTGTGGAGAGAGCATTCTCATCCATGAAGCAAATAAAGAATGAAGAACGGAATAGCATGGGTGAAAAATATTTAAATGATTATTAGTCTATTACATAGAGCGTGATGTATTCACAAATGTAAGTAATTATGTCATTATGGATCATTTTCAAAATATGAAAACTCGTCAAGGACAATTCTAAATAGATGATGTATATTTATAATATTAATATTATTGTTGGAAGTTTTATGGTTGCGTCAATTAGTTATAGTTATTATATTTTTTCGTTTGATCGGTTTGTCTATATAAATAAAAAAGATGAATAACCCGAACTGACGCCCGAGTTGATCAAATTGATTAGCTTGGCACCCGGAACCTCCAAATTCTGGATCCGCCTCTGGTTGTAATTCTATCACATGATCCACTTCAAATTATGAATGTGTAATATATTTTCGGAATTATGAATGAAGCAACTTATGGTAATGGAATTGGTGTTGTTCATGAAATTCTCTTAATGATTAATTAATGAAATATATCTTCTCTTTACTCATGGGTGAGTTTGGGTAGGAGGCATTGTGCAGGCTTTCTTGACTGGGGTATCTCGATTGAGCGCCAGTCGCGCTCCCCGAGGTCGGGGCGTGACAAATATCACTCCCGATCTCCTTGTCCATCTATAGCCAAGGAGCCCTTCAATAACTCTCCTCACTCTCTCCCTCTCAGTAGGAAGCAAGATAGTGGCATGGCGAGCTAGGTCCACAAATCAAGTCTTGTACTGGGTGACAGTCATACTACCATGCTGAAGATGCTCAAACTGCATGCGGTACTCCTCTCTCAAAGTGAAAGGAATGAACTTCTCTAGAAATAGATGTGAGAATTGATCCTAGGTAAGTGTAGGTGAACCAACTGGCCTAGTCAACATATAATTTCTCCACCATCTCCTTGCGGAACCAATCATCTGAAATGTTGTAAAATCGACCCCATTGGTCTCAAATATACCCATGTTGCGTAACACCTTGTGGCAATGGTCTAGAAACTTTTGTGGGTCCTCAGAAGATGCACCACTAAAATGAACAGGAAAGAGCTTGGTAAACTTATCCAACCTCAACATGGCCTCAGAAGACATGGTAGGCCTATCATTAGCCTGTGCCGCAACAACCGACTGGACCACCCTAACTGGTGGGGCTACTGGAGTCTGATACTGGGGAGCCACCTCTCTGGGGTGTGAGTAGCGGGAGTTTGTGCTCCTCTCCCAGCCTGAGAAACAGCTGGTGCCACTGGGAATGTACCGGTCTGGGCCACACTCTCCAGAAGGTCCACCAAATGGACTAGAGCGTCCTGAAATACTGGAGTGGCTATGAACCCCTCCGAAACCTGAGCTGGTCCGACGGATACAGTCTGAGCTTGAACCTCCTCCTCAAAATCTACTTGAGGCTCCACTGTGGGTACTGCTGCTCGAGCTCTAGGTTGAGCTCTACCTCTACCTCGGCCTCTGGCGCTACCTCAGCCTCGACCTCTGCCCTTGGTAGTAGCTGCTAAAGGGGGCTCCGGCTGTAGATGCAGTGTGTGTTCTCGCCATCTACGAGAGAACAAGAATATAAGGGTTCAATCATCAATGATAGAATAAAAATCTCACGATAGAGTAAGAAAGAAGTGATACTTTTCCTAAACTCTATAGCCTCTGAAAGATAAGTACAGGCGTCTCCATACCGATCCTCCAGACTCTACTAAGCTTGCCCGTGACTCGTGAGACCTAGGAAACCTAGTGCTCTGATACGAACTTATCATGACTTGGAATTCCCACCATCGGGACCATGATGGCGTCTAACATTTCACTTGCTAGGCAAGACAATGTTAGAATAGTTATTAGCCATTTTTAACAAATCAAATTAACTGATACCAATTAAACTGTAATAACTAAAATAGAGTGTGAAAATCATAATAACCACAATATCTAGATACAAATTCTAGAAATAGTGTCACAAGTGTACGAGCGACTAAAATAATACAGATAATGGTCTGAATAAAAGTAAAATTATCTGAAATGAAAAACACAGCTAGGATAAGATAGAAGGGGACTTCAGGGCTGCGAATGCCAAGAAGTTGTACCTCGAATCTCCAATCCCGCAATCAATCCGAGCAATCTACTGACCGCCGCTAGGACCGACTCCAAAATCTGCACAAGAAGTGCAGAGTATAGTATGAGTACAACCGACCCAAGTACTCTGTAAGTTCCGAGACTAACCTCGACGAAGTAGTGACGAGGCTAAGGCGGGTCACTTACAATAACTTGTACGCAGTATAATAATAATAACAAGAAAAGAATACAGAAAAGTAAGGCAGTTAACTTATGAAAATAAACTCAATCCTCGGAATCGGAAAAACCAGAAACACCAGTACTCAAAATCTCATATGAAAACATCGAAAGCTAACACAATACAACAATGAATATAACACACACAATCTGTTACGGCGCGCAACCCGATCCCACAGTACAAACACAATCTTCCCTTATTTCATCCATTGTGCATGCAACCCGATCCCGCCGTACAAACACAATCCTCCTTTATTTTACCATATCAAAATCAATAATAACATGTAAAATCCGTTGCAGTGTGAAACCCGATCCTACCATATAATCAGAATCAATATTATATTCCTCCCTTATTTCACCACATCAAAATCACATATAAAATCCGTTGCAGCGTGCAACCTAGGGTCGTGCATAATTTTGTAAATACCGAATTACCATACAGAAACCGAAAATTTTGGTATTTGGTATTCGATATTTTGGTATTTGGTTTAAGTTTGAAAAAATAATTGGTATTAGGTATGGTATTTGGTATTTTAAAAAGAAATATCGAAATACTGATATCGTAAAGAAATATATATTATATTACACAATACACATATTATTAATTATATCATAAATATAAAAAATCTAAACTTTTACTTTTCTTTATTCTTTAAGTTCATCAATTAACTCTAAGCAAGTAATAAGACATTTTTAATGATCAAATTTATTACTTTATGTACAGTTTTCTCTCTCTGGGCTGATATTTGCTGGTTTTGGATAAAATGTTTGTAAAAAACGTTTTTAGTTTTATACACTTTTGAGTACTTTAATTAAAAATATTATAGTCTATGACTCTATGCACTAGTTAGTATTCAAACCAAATAAATTGAAGTTACCGAACCGAATAAACCGAAACCGAAAGGAGAAACACCGAACTATACCGAATTTAATTAGGTACAGTATTGGTATAGCATTCTAAGAAACCAAATACCGAAAATACCGAACCAAAATGTCTAAATATTATACCGTACCGTACCGACCGACGAACACCCCTAGTGCAACCCGATCCCACCATATCAATATCAATCCTCCCTTATTCCACCTGTTGTGGCGTGCAACCCGATCCATAAATAAAAACTAATAAATATAATCAACTCAGCAACTCATATCATAAGAACCCCTATGATAAACAAATATGAAAGCAAAACCATAAAGGAATCTCGTACCAAATCGAGAAATCTAAAATTAATACTAAGCAACAAGGCAAGCCAAATATATGACAACTAAAGTGAACAAGTAAGACAATTAGGGCAAGTAGCAATTAATCATGGAAACATGAGAGGAACTAACATTTTAATATGAGAATAATCAGTGACAAATAGCAAGTTAATGCATGGGAAGCAATTAAAGCATGTAACAGTCAAGACATGGAATAAAATAGTTAACGAAATACGGGAAATTATGGAAACAAGTATTTTGACGGCATATATACACCCGTCACCTCGTATATACGCCGCTACACAAGTAATTCACATAGCACGTAGCCCAAGGGTTCCTATTCCCTCAAATCAAGGTTAGACCCAATACTTGCCTCACTCCGCAAGCAAATCAAAGCTCAACCGGGGCCTTTCCTATAAAATCCACCTCCAAACCAATCGAATCTAACCAAAATCGATTCAATAATGTCAAATAATGCTAGAAAAATCAATTACAAGACATAAAGTTAAGATCTTTACACTTTTTCCAAGAAGTCAAGAAATGTCAACCCCAAGCTCGCTTGGTCAAAACCCGAGGTTCCGACCAAAACACATTTACACATTTACCCCCGAGCCCGATTATGTAATTAGTTTCGAAATCCAGCCTCAATTTGAAGTCTAAATTCTAAATTTACAAAAATCTCAATTCTACCCAAATTCCTAATTTCTACAATGAAAATTCTAGATTTGATGTTAAAACCTCATGAAATATAATGGGTAATTGAAAGAAAGTAGATTAAAGTCACTTACCAATGAATTTAGGAAGAATATCTCTAGGAAAATAACCTCTAGGGTGTTTAGGGTTGAGAGTTTGAAAGAAATGAGCTAAATCCCGTTTTTCTCAACTTTTGTCCAGGCGTAGATGTCGCAAATGCGACCTGGGGTTCGCAATTGCGAGCCCCGCAAATACAAAAAAGTCCTCGCAAATGCGAAGAATTCACATCTCTGTTGCCATAGCATATGCGTTGGTTTTGTTCGCAAATGCGAACTGGGACTTTCCGCAAATGCGACCAATGTGATCGCAAATGTGAACCAGCTTCCCCAGCACCCCATATAAGAGAGTGGAAAACTTATGAGGAATCCTTTCCCATGCTTGAGAAGCTAGCTATAAAAAATTGTCGCAACCTCGAGGAGATCCCTCCTAGCTTTGCCGATATTCCAACACTCCAACTTATTGAAATGGCAGAATGCAGTGAGTCTCTTAGGGTTTCTGTCACGACCTAATTTCACCTATAGGTCGTGATGGCGCCCAACATCATAGCTAGGCAAGCCAACTAGTGAATTAAATATATATTTCCTCTTTTAATAAATTTTTGAGTAATTAAACTCTTCTTACTTTCAAGATTTAAGAAAAATATAAAAGGTTCTGATTAAATAAAAATCAAGAAAATAATTCAAATCACAATTCTATTAGTGTGTGTGCCAAGACCTGGTGTCACAAGTATATGAGCATCTATTAGATTTTACAAAAATTCTAAATACTGTCTGAATATAAAATAGACAGAATACAAAATACAAGAAGAGGCACTATTTGCTGCAGAACGGCTTAGAGAGGCAGCTCACCACTAAACCTAGAGATAACGTGGATGCGCACCGGTAGGACCGCCTAAAGTTCCTATCTCAGATCTTGCACAAAAGTGCAGCAAGCGTAGCATGAGTACGTAAACAACGTGTACCCAGTAAGTATCAAGTCTAATCTCGAAGAAGTAGTGACGAGAGGTCGACTTTGACACTCACTATGGGTCAATAATATTAAAATAGAAATATTTAAATAAACATAGTTTATGTGAATCATAATAATTTTCTTAACAGGCAGAGATAAATAACTCTTTCAAAATTCAATAATTTCCAACAAATCATTTATCTTCACAAGCTGCAATAAAATGTCAAGGCATCGTGTAATTATTATTATTAAGCACGATTTATGCTGAGGTCGTACGGCCCTATCCAGAGTGTCGTGTACACTGCCGAGGGACGTGCGGCACGATCCATAGATGCATCTATCTACTGCCGAGGCTTTCGGCCCGCTCCACAAGAAGAGAAGGAATATTTTTATAAGCATTTGACTTAAATATTAATGAGGTGTTATACAAAAATAATACGAATTGCATTAGCAGTCTTTCACAATTTCTCCAACAAATATTAATAAAGATAGGCATTTTAATTTAACAAGTATAGTGCAAGAATTCCAAGTAATTCATGAATTGGGTCCTAAAACTACCCGAACCATAGCATATTAGTAGCTACGCACGGACTCTCATCACCTCGTACGTATATAGTCTCCACAATTAGGAGCAAATATTTATTTACAACACCTATGGGGTATATTCCCTCTTACAAGGTTAGACGAGAGACTTACCTCGTCTCAAAGTTCACTTTCCGATCACAATTTCACGTTAAAGCCTCAACTGGGTGCCGAAAAATCTGAAACTAGCAAAATGTTATATAAGATAATTAATACATGCTTAACAATTCGAAGTTAGAGTATTAGATTAATTACCCAACCCAAATTGAAATAATTCCTAAATTTTACCCCGGGTCCACGTGCCCGGATTCCGAAATTGTTTGAAGGAAATCATTACCCATAATCTCAAGAAATCAAATATATAATTTTCATCCCATTCCATAACCATTTTCGTGGTTAAAATCGCATTTTTATCAAAACCTAGGCTTTTCATCTAAACCCTTGATTTTCACAATTTACATGTTATAATCTACCCATAATCTATGTATTTAACTCACAATAGGTCGATTAACTTACCTCCAAGTTGCTAGGTGAATACTCCTCTCAAAAAAAGCTCCAAAATATGTAAGGCCCCGTAAAATTTTTTCTAAAAACCCGAATTCCGTGATGCCAAAGTAGGCGTAGAAGCTCGCAGTGGTTTGGAATTTTTGGATTGAACAGTGCGTTGGGGAGTTGAAGAAAAACGTTGGGTAGAAGTACGCCAATCTGCAGCCGCAGAACCACTCTACGGACTGCAGACTGGTCGCAGAATGGGGCAGATTTCTGGGGCCGCATAACCGTTTCGCGGGCCGCATTCTTGTCACATATCCCGCCTTGGGATTTTTCGGAGGGAGGTTCTGCGATGCACTATGCGACCACAAAACCGCTCTGGGGTGCAGTATGCGATCGTAGAACAGGTCTGCGGGCCGCATAGTGACTGCAGACCAGGTTAGTTTCTTTCCAACTCTTGCACCCATTTTCGCGGCCATTTCATGGACCGCATAACCACTATGCGGTCGCATATGCGAATGCAGAACCTGTTTCGGAGCTTCAATTTTGAAGTTTTTAAACCCGACCCTATTCCGTTAAAACACACCCCATAGTCTGTTTTGAGCACATTTCTGATATTTTAGAGTGAGAGGGAGAGTTCTTAGAGTGAGGGAGCAATTTTTAACCATTACCCATCAATTCTTGCTCAAACATTGAGGTTTAACAAAGGAAGTCTTCATCCTAGAGGTAAGAATCTATGTCCTAGCTCTCAATTTCGAAATTTTGTAAAAAAGAAATGGGGTAATTAGAGAGGCAATTATTGGGTGTGGGGGTTGTTGTCTTGCATGTATGTATCCTTGAAGTATGTGGGAAGGTTGTGAGCTAAAAAGGTAGAGAGTGGGTTGGGAAATGATGGAATCTTCCACAAAAGAGCCTTAGAACCTTAATGCACACCTAGTGTTTGATAAAATGCTCAAATGAGCTAAAACCATGATCATCTTCCTAATTTTTGGTTCAACTTGTTATATTTCTAAAATAGATTGAAGTTGCTAAGAATTCCGGATCATTTTAGAGTTTGAGAATCTCAATTGAGGTATTTTGGCTAAACCACCTTCTTCAGAGAATCGAATTCCACGATGTTTATGTAATTGGAGTAAGTCCTTGATCATTATTGAATGGGCTTTTCCTAGTGTGGTTGTGTTGAAGGATGTTTGTTCAATGTGTATTCTAAATGCTTCATCATGTCATCTTGCCATTTGAGAATATGTTCAAAAATGTGGAATATGTGTTAGGAATGTTAAAACTTCATGTCAAGACCGAATTAAAGGTTGTTTTGCCAAATTGTGTGAAAGGCCTCTATGTGCCTAAGATTTCCTAAATTGCTCATATGTGAATTAATGTCTTGAATGGGAAGCCCTATTGATGTTGATAATGATAATGATATTTGAACGTGGAAAAAGGAACTAGAATTATGAAATACGGCCAAGTGCCAAGAATGACTTTGTAATTGTTAAGTAGTACGATGTGAAATGATTGACTGAAGAAGGTAATGTATCAAATGAGATGGCCTAGCCGATCGGACCGAGATCGGACTCCATGTAAGAATATGGTGGTATTGTGGATAAAATTATGGTAATGTCTCAAATGAGATGGCATAGCCGATCGGGCCGTGATCGGACGCCGTGCCGCACACATGGTGGTACTGTGCTGGAGATTTTAATGAAATTGTGGTAATGTCTCAAATGAGATGGCCTAGCCGATCGGGCCGAGATCGGACTCTGTGTAAGGGTACGGAGGTATTGTGAATTGTGGAATATTAGTGCTAAAGATCACCCAACCTAATAATATGAAAATTGACTTGAAAACATATATGATCCTTAACATTGTTGTTTCTATATTATTTGAAGCCCTTATCGAATTCTTGACTGTTCCTCTTGTATTATTATTCACTCTATTGAGTTAGTGTTTAGCTTTACATACTAGTGCTATTCGACGGTACTAACGTCCCTTTTGTAGGGGGCGCTGCATCTTTAAACGGATGTAGGTGGTTTCATAACAGACAGTGTTGATCACAGATAGTGTTGCATCCTCTTCTCAGCAGACTCGGTGAGCCCCATTTCATTCCGGGGTCAAGCATTCTACCTTTTGTTTATATTATGGTCACTTTTGAGGTATAGCCGGGGCCTTATTGCCGGCACCATCTTGACTCTCTTTTGTATCTTTAGATGCTCCGTAGAAACTATGTGGGTTGTACATAGGTGCTAGAAAGGTCAAACGGATTATGTTGTATTTTGGATTTCTGTTCCACTAAGTCACAAAATGTATGCCTTTTGAAACTTAACAGGAAGTAGCAAAAAATTGAAATGGTTTGGTAATGTCTATGCATATGGTCTTTCTACTGGTTAGCTAATAAAAATATGCCTTCTCTTATAATGGGTGAGTTGGGTAGAAAGTATCTAACATGCTTGCTCGGCCGGGTTCACTCGGTTGAGCGCCGGTCGCACTCCCCGATTTTGGTGCGTGACAAACTTGGTATCAGAGCCTAAGGTTTTAAAGTGTCCTAGGATGTCTCGGAGCCGTGTCTGGTAGAGTCCTTCTTATCGGTGTGTTGTTGACCACATCTATAATTTGAAGGCTACCTGGACATTTAGGAACAATACCCTTCTTTGATATTCTGGATCGTGCAATAAAACTAATTGTGCAACTGTTCCTCCTCTAACTCGTGCATTCCTTTAACTTTCAGTATATGGCACCTAAGAAGAGAGCAAGAACTGGCCAAGGAGCCAACGCCACCTTAGGAGTGGCAGTTAACCCTATATTTGATGATGCGGGTGAACACTCGAGGGGTGGAGATAATCCCCTGACTGCTACACTACCTGATTCCACTACACTTGTTCAGGCCACACCAGTTCCTGCACCTACTGAGGGTGCAACGGTCCCTCTAACCGATATTTCGATTCCGCCTCCAGCCCCAGCTTCCGGTTCTGGTATTTCTGATGGGGATCTTATGGGAGCTATTCAGATGCTGACTAAGATAGTGGTTTCTCAGGCCCAAAGGTCGAATGTTGCACCCACATCTTCTAGCCAACTAGGGATTTTAGTGGTTCCAGGGTGAACAGGTTTATGCAGTTGGATCCCCCGGTGTTCACGGGTGCTAATCCCGAGGAGGACCCACAGGACTTCATTGATGAGATGCATAAAACTCTCCGGATTAAGCGTGCTACTGAGACGGAGGGAGTGGAGTTGGCCACCTACCGCCTAACGCCTGAAAGGGGTGGCCTATTCTTGGTTTGAGCGAGGTGGAGTGAGTTTGTTGATGCCTTTTTAGACCATTTCTTTCCTGTTGATACTAGGGAAGCCCGTGCCGTAGAGTTTGAGAATCTTAAGCAAGGGAGTGAGAGTGTGTGGGAGTATCACATGGAGTTCGAGCGCCAGTCAAAATATGCTATTCACATGTTGCCTACTATGGAGGCTAGAGTGCGCTGGTTTGTGCAGGGCCTTAGCCCCTTGGTTATCAATGAGGCCGCTACAACTGCCTTGAATTCAGACATGAACTATGGGAAGATGGTCGCATTTTTTCAAGCTATAGAGGACCGTAAGTTGAAGAACAGAAGGGAGTGAGAGGGTACCAGCAAGGACCGGTCCGCGGACAATTTTGGGGAGTCAATTAGTGGGGGGAAGATCAGCTTTCAGGGGAGGGTCATCAGGGCCGACCCAATCTGATGCTCAGTCTTCAGCCAGTGCACCACCAGCGGGGCATAGTCAGCAGAAGGGGAGTCGCTTCGGGCCCAATCAGGGCAGCAGGAGACCCCACCATCAGGTCCGATCAGGAGGGATATTCCCGCAGCAGCGGAGGCCCCCATGCCCCAGGTGTGGGAAGATACACTCGGGGATATGCTATATGGACTTACCTATATGTTACGGGTGCGGATTGAGGGGTCACATTCAGAGGGAGTGTCGTTCATCTCGTCAGGGTGCGGGCAGGGGCACAACACAACCATCCAGTTCTGCAGCTGCTACATCTTCAGCACCCCCTCCAGCTCGAGGCCCTCCAGCACTAGCAGGGCGTGGTGCAGCTAGGGGTAGTGCGTAGAGTTCAGGAGGACCCAACTGATTTTATGCTATGAGTGGTCGCCAAAATGCAAAGGCTTCTCCAGATGTTGTCACAGGTATATTGACTGTCCAAACTCATGATGTATATGCTCTTATTGATCCCGGTTCCACTTTGTCCTATGTTACCCCTTATGTTGCTAAGGAATTTGGGATAGAACCGGAACAGCTTCCTGAGCCGTTATCTGTATCTACTCTGATTGGCGAGTCTATTGTGGTCGCACGGGTTTATAGGGGTTGTGTTGTCACGGTGCGTGGTCGGGATACCGTGGCAGATCTTATTGAATTGGGATGGTTGATTTTGATGTAATTATGGGAATGGATTGGCTTTATTAATGTTTTGCTAAGCTCGACTGCCGAGCTAGAACTGTGAGGTTTGAATTTCCTAATGAGCCAGTCGTTGAGTGGAAGGGGGATAATGTGGTGCCGAAGGGTATGTTTACTTCTTACCTTAAGGCCACGAAGATAATTAACAAGGGGTGTATCTATCATTTGGTCCGAGTTACGGACACCACTGCTGAGGCACTTATACTCGAGTCGGTGCCAGTTGTGAATGCATTTCTAGAGGTCTTTCCTGATGAGCTCCCTGGGATTCCGCCAGATAGGGAGATTGATTTTGGGGTTGATGTGATGCCAGGCACGCAGGCTATATCTATTCTGCCATACATGATGGCACTAGCAGAATTGAAGGAGCTAAAGGAGAAATTGAAGGATTTGTTAGAGAAGGGTTTCATCCGACTGAGTGTGTCACCATGGGGCGCACCGGTTCTCTTTGTAAGGAAGAAAGATGGATCGCTGAGGATGTGTATTGACTACCGGTAACTCAACAAGGTCACAATAAAAAACAGATACCCACTACCAAGAATAGATGATTTGTTTGATCAGTTACAGGGTACTAGATACTTCTCCAAAATTGATTTATGATACGGGTACTACCAACTAAAGATCAGAGAGCAGGATATTCCGAAAACAGCTTTCAGAACCCGGTATGGGCACTTTGAATTTCTGGTAATGTCCTTTGGGCTAACAAATTCCCCAGCAGCCTTTATGGACCTTATGAATCTGGTTTTCAAGCCTTTCCTCGACTCCTTTGTGATAGTGTTCATTGACGATATTCTTGTGTATTCACGAGGTCGGGAAGACCATGCCGATCAGCTCAGGGCAGTTTTGCAGACTCTTCATCAGCATCAATTGTCTGCGAAGTTTTCAAAGTGTGAATTTTGGCTCGAATCTATCACATTCTTGGGTCATGTTATCTCTAGAGAAGGAATTAAGGTTGATCCTCAAAAGATTTCAGCAGTAAAGAATTGGCCTAGACCTACAACGCCCACCAAGATTCATAGTTTTTTGGGCTTAGCAGGGTATTACAGGAAGTTTGTGGAGAGGTTCTCTACTCTTGCTTCTCCGTTGACTAAATTGACTCAGAAAGCGGTTAAGTTCCAATGGTCCGGTGCTTGTGAAAGGAGCTTCAGGAGTTGAAATCAAGATTGACTTCAACGCTGGTGTTGACCCTGCCAGAGGGTACATATGGATTTGTGGTATATTGTGATACTTCAAGAATTGGGCTTGGATTTGTATTAATGCAACACGGCAAAGTTATAGCCTATGCTTCTAGGCAACTCAAAAATCATGAAAAGAATTATCCAACACACGACTTACAACTTGCGGCGGTGGATTTTGCATTGAATATTGGTGTCACTATTTGTATGGGGTCCATGTGGAGGTATTCACGGACCATAAGAGTCTTCAATATATTTTCAAACAAAATGAGCTGAATCTGAGGCAAAGAAGATGGCTTGAGTTACTCAAGGATTACGACATCAATGTTTTATATCACTCGGGGAAAGCCAATGTTGTTGCAGATGCTCTTAGCCGGAAATCTATGGGTAGTTTACACACTTGGAGGTATATAAAAGGCCATTGGCCAAAGAAGTCCATCGATTGGCTAGTTTGGGAGTTCTTCTTATGGACTCTAATGAAGGAGGGGTAATTGTGCAAAATAGGGCCGAATCATTGCTGGTTGTGGAGGTCAAAGAGAAGCAATACAACGATCCATTGTTGGTACAGCTGAAGGAGGGGATTCATAGACATAAGACTATGGCTTTTACTCTTGGCGTGGATGATGGTACACTAAGGTACCAAGGGCGACTATGTGTTTCGAATGTAAATGGTCTCCGAGAAAGAATCATGACCAAGGCTCACTCTTCTAGGTATTCCGTGCATCCAGGTTCTACAAAGATGTATCATGACCTCAAGGAAATCTATTGGTCGAATGACATGAAAAGGAATGTGGCGGACTTTATGGCAAGGTGTCCGAATTGTCAGCAAGTGAAGGCCGAATATCAACGGCCTGGTAGGTTGGCACAGAACATAGAAATTCCAATGTGCAAGTGGGAAATAATTAATATGGATTTTGTGGTAGGATTACCACGCACTCCACGCAAGTTTGACTCAATTTGGGTAATTGTGGACCGACTCACGAAATCAGCACACTTCTTGCATGTTAAATCTACCGACATAGCGGAACAGTATGCTCAGTTGTATATCAAGGAAATAGTCAGACTACATGGTACTCTAGTTTCTATCATTTCCGATCGAGGGGCTCAGTTCACGGCTAATTTTTGGAAGAAATTTCAGCAAGGTTTGGGTACTCAGGTGAATCTTAGTACAGCCTTCCATCCACAGACAGATGGGAAAAGAGAGCGGACTATCAGACGCTTGAGGACATGTTGCATGCTTGTGTTCTTGACTTCAAGGGTAGCTGGGATGATCATTTACCACTCATAGAGTTTGCTTATAACAACAGCTTTCATGCGAGTATTCAGATGGCACCATTTGAGGCATTGTATAGTAGGAGATGTAGATCTCCCATTAGGTGGTTCGAGATTGGGAAAGCTGAGTTGATAGGGCCAGACCTCGTGCATCAGGCTATGGAGAAGGTTAAGATCATAAAGGAGCGGTTGAAAACTGCCCAGAGTCATCAAAAATCCTATTCGGATGTCCGTCGCAGAAACTTAGAGTTCAAAGAAGATGATTGGGTATTTCTGAAGGTTTCCCCCATGAAGGGTATAATGCGGTTCGAAAAGAAAGGGAAATTGAGTCCGAGGTATGTCGGGCCATACAAAATCATTCAGAGAATTGGCCAGGTGGCGTACAAGCTTGAGCTACCACCCGAAATGTCATTAGTGCACCCGGTATTCCATGTGTCTATGTTGAAGAAGGTAGTTGGAAATCCGTCAGCTATTGTGCCAGTTGAGACCATTGAGGTTAATGAAGAATTGTCATATGAAGTAATTCCAGTTGCCATTCTTATGAAAAATAAGGAAATTGCCTCCGTGAAAGTGTTATGGCGAAACCAGCAGGTTGAAGAGGCCACGTGGGAGGCCGAGGAAGAAATAAAAAAGAAGTATCCTTACTTGTTTGAATAGCTGTGTAATCCTTTCTTTTTATGAACTTGCCACCTATGAATTTTGTATCACTTGTTCAGTTAATGTAAAGGTGTTCCTTTTGAATATATGTTGTTTACATGAGGCCACGGTTGGTATTATTATGAGTTATGGTACATCGTTGGATTGTGTACATGTTTTTAGGATGTGGTTTTGGGGCTCTCTGACAGGTGGATAGGTCAAGTTACAAAGGAAACTCTGGCAAAATATTTGAAAATTTAGGGAGTTAGTTAAATTTGGGGTTGCTGGTGTAGGATATGAAAACTGAGTTGCATAAGGTGCTAATAGTAGACCCTGATTCTCATTCGAGGACGAATGATCTTAAATGGGGGGAGGATGTAAGGCCCCGTAAAATTTTTCCTAAAAACTTTCGATTCCGTGATGCCAAAGTAGGCGTAGAGGTTAATAATAATAGAAATTCTTCGCGGCGAGCTTGCTCATCGCGGTTCGGACCTTTTGGATTGAACAGTGCATTGGGGAGTTGAAGGAAAATGTTGGGCAGAAGTACGCATTTCTGCGGCCGCAGAACCACTCTGCGGACCGCAGACTGGTCGCAGAGTAGGGCAGATTTCTGGGGCATTTTTGATGCCCAATTTCGCGGCCATTATGTGACCGCATAACCGTTTCGCGGGCCACATTCTTGTCGCATATCCCGCCTTGGGATTTTTCGGAGGGAGGTTCTACGGTGCACTATGCGACCGCAAAACCGTTCTGGGGTGCATTATGCGACCGCAGAAAAGGTCTGCGGGCCGCATGGTGACCGCAGACCAGGTCAGTTTCTTTCCATCTCTTGCATCCATTTTTGCGGTCATTTCATGGACCGCATAACCACTATGCAGTCGCATATGTGACCGCAGAACCTGTTCCGAAGTTTCAATTTTGGAGTTTTTAAACCCGACCCCCTTCTGTTAAAACTCACCCCATAGTCCATTTTGAGCACATTTCTGATATTTTAGAGTGAGAGGGAGAGTTCTTAGAGTGAGGGAGCAATCTTTAACCATTACCCATCAATTCTTGCTCAATCATTGAGGATTAACAAAGGAATTCTTCACCCTAGAGGTAAGAATCTATAACCTAGCTCTTAATTTCAAAATTTTGTAAAAAAGAAATGGGGTAATTAGAGAGGCAATTATTGGGTGTGGGGGTTGTTGTCTTACATGCATGTATCCTTGAAGTATGTGGGGATGTTGTGAGCTAAAATTGGTAGAGAGTGGGTTGGGAAATGATGAAATCTTCCACAAAAGAGCCTTAGAACCTTAATGCACACCTAGTGTTTGATAAAATGCTCAAATGAGCTAAAACCATGATCATCTTCCTAATTTTTGGTTCAACTTGTTATATTTCTAAAATAGATTGAAGTTTCTAAGAATTCTGGATCATTTTAGATTTTGAGAAGCTCAATTGAAGTATGTTGGCTAAACCCCCTTCTTCTTAGAATCGAATTCCACGATGTTCACGTAATTGGAGTAAGTCCTTGATCATTATTGAATTGGCTTTTCCTAGTGTGGTTGTGTTGAAGGATGTTTGTTCAATGTCTATTCTAAATGCTTCATTATGTCATCTTTCCATTTGAGAATATGTTCAAAAATGTGGAATATGTGTTAGGAATGTTAAAACTTCATGTCAAGACCGAAATAAAGGTTGTTATGCCAAATTGTGTGAAAGGCCTCTATGTGCCTAAGATTTCCTAAATTGCTCATATGTGAATTAATGTCTTGAATGGGAAACCCTATTGATGTTGATAATGATAATGATATTTGAATGTGAAAAAGGGAACTGGAATTATGAAATACGGCCAAGTGCCAAGAATGACTTTGTAATTGTTAAAAAGTACGATGTGAAATGATTGACTGAAGAAGGTAATGTCTCAAATGAGATGGCCCAGCCGATCTGGCCGAGATCGGACTATGTGTAAGAACACAGTGGTATTGTGGATAAAATTATGGTAATGTCTCAAATAAGATGGCCTAGCCGATCGGTCCGTGATCGGATGCCATGCCACACACATGGTGGTACTGTGCTGGATTTTATAATGAAATTGTGGTAATGTCTCAAATGAGATGGCCTAGCTGATCGGCCCATGATCGGACGCCATGCCGCACACATGGTGGCACTGCACTGAAGATTATAATGAAATTGTGGTAATGTCTCAAATGAGATGGCCTAGCCGTTCGGGCCGAGATCGGACTCCATGTAAGAATACAGAGGTATTGTGAATTGTGGAATATTGGTGCTAAAGATCACCCAACCTAATAATATGGAAATTGACTTGAAAACGTATATGATCCTTAACATTGTTGTTTCTATATTATTCAAAGCCCTTATCGAATTCTTGACTGTTCCTCTTGTATTATTATTCATTCTATTGAGTTGGTGTTAAGCTTTACATACTAGTGTTATTCGACGGTACTAACGTCCCTTTTGCCGGGGGCGCTGCATCTTTAAATGGATGCAGGTAGTTTCATAGCAGACAATGTTGATCATAGATAGTGTTGCATCCTCTTCTCAGTGGACTCGGTGAGCCCCATTTCATTCCGGGGTCAAGTATTTTACCTTTTGTTTATATTGTGGTCACTTTTATTTAGGTATAGCAGGGGCCTTGTTACCGGCACCATCTTGACTCTCTTTTGTATCTTTAGAGGCTTCGTAGACACTGTGTGGGTTGTACATGGGTGCTAGAAAGGTCAAACGGATTATGTTGTATTTTGGATTTCTGTTCCACTAAGTCACAAAATGTATGCCTTTTGAAACTTAAACAGGAAGTAGCAAAAAAATGAAATGGTTTGGTAATGTCTATGCATATGGTCCTTCTACTGGTTAGATAATAAAAACATGCCTTCTCTTATCATGGGTGAGTTGGGTTGAAAGTATCTAACAGGCTTTCTTGGCCGAGTTCACTCGGTTGAGCGCCGGTCGCGCTCCCCGGTTTTGGGGCGTGACAAAATCTCCCAAGAATGGAAGAAATGGGCTCAAAAATGGCTGAGCCCCGTTTTTAAGGCATTGTTCCCAGCTCTGCTGACCCCTTCTTCGTGAACGCGATAGGTGCCTCGCGTTCGCGAAGGCAAAATTCCACAGGACATAAAATGCCCTTCGCGAACGCGACAGGGGTCTCGCGAACACGAAGGCTTTCCTGCTCTGCGCTTCGCGTGAGCTCCTTCGCAAACGTGTAGGGTAATTTCACCTTGGACCCAGCCCTTCTACGTGAACGCGAGTAGGCCTTCGCGAACATATAGGCCTAATTTCCAAGGCTTCGCGAACGCATCGCCCTTCACGCGAATGCGAAGGGCAATTGCCCAGCTCCCATTTTCCTTCATCGCGAACGTGAGAGTCCTTCCGCGTTTGCGAAGAAGGAAACCAGAGCTGGAATTTCTGGTTTTTCCAACTTAGCTCTGGGTGGTTCAAAACTCACCCGAGCCCCCCGGGACCCCATCCAAATGCGCCAACAAGTCTGTAAACAAAATGCGGACTCACTCCAACTCTCGAAACACGTAAATCAACAACAAAGCTAAGAATCGCACCCCAAAACCGAATTGGATCAAAATATGAACTTCAAGTTTCTAAATACCTCCGAACGCACTGAATCATACTTATACTAATCGGAATGACACCAATTTTTGCATTCAAGTCTTAAATCACCATACAGAACTATTCCTAGGCTCTGAATTTCAAACAGGCCTCGATTACTCCAAAACCTACTCTAAACCAAATTTAAAGAACCTTAAAACCTTCAAATAGCTAACTTTCATTAATAAGCGCCGAAACACTCTCGGGTTGTCCAAAACCCGATTCGAACATACGCCCAAGTCCAAAATTATCATACAAACCTATTGGAACCGTCAAATCCCAATTCCGAGGTCGTTTTCTCAAAATATTGATTGATGTCAAACTTGGCCTTTTAAAGCCAAACTAAGGAACCAAGTGTTCCGATTTCGACCCAAATTGTTTTCCAAATCCCTAACTAACCATCCCCGCAAGTCATAAAGCAATAAAAGCACATACGGGGAGTCTTATTTAGGGGAACAGGGTTCTAGAAGGCAAAATGACTGGTTAGGTCGTTACATTCTCCACCTCTTAAACAAACGTTTGTCCTCGAATGAGTTTAGAATTATACCTGGAGTGTTGAATATGTGTGGATATACGCTCCGCATGTCCTCCTCGGCCTCCCAAGTCGCTTCCCTGACTGGTTGGCCCCTCCACTGGACTTTTACTACAGAACGTTTCTTGGACCTGAACTGGCGAACATGTCTATCAACAATGGAAACTGGTTCCTCTTCATAACCCAAGCTCTTATCTAGCTGAACTGTGTTGTAGTCTAACACATGTGACAGGTCGGCATGATACTTACGGAGCATAGATACATGGAAAACCGAATGAGCTCCCGATAGACTGGGAGGCAAAGCAAGCTCGTAAGCAACTTCCCCAACTCGTCTCAACACCTCAAATGGGCCTATAAACCTTGGGCTCAACTTGCCCTTCTTCCCGAATATCATGATTCCCTTTATCGATGAAACCTTCAAGAGTACTTTCTCACCCACCATAAATGATAAATCACGTGCTTTCTGATCCGCGTAACTCTTCTGTCTGGACTGTGCTGTACGAAGTCGCTCCTAAATTAACTTTACCTTTTCTAAGGCATCCTTCACCAAATCAGTACCATATAACTTAGCCTCGCCGGGTTCAAACCATCCGATAGGCGAACGATATCGCCGACCATATAAAGCCTCAAATGGAGCCATATCGATGCCGGATTGGTAACTGTTGTTATAAGAAAACTCGGCCAAAGGCAAGAAATGATCCCACTGACCTCCAAAGTCAATCACATATGCCCTGAGCATATCCTCCAAAATCTGAATTATCTGCTCCGACTGCCCGTCCGTCTACGGATGAAAGGTTGTGCTGAGCTCCATACGGGTCCCCAACTCACTCTGTACTACTCTCCAGAAATGTGAAGTAAACTGAGGGCCTCTATCTGATATGATGGAAATTGGCACACCGTGCAACCGAACTATCTCCTGAATATAAATCTGGGCCAACCTCTCTGAAGTATACGTAGTCACAACCGGAATAAAGTGTACCGACTTGGTCAACCTGTCGATAAAGACCCAAACTGCATCAAACTTCCGCAAGGTCTGTGGCAACCCAACTACGAAGTCCATAGTAATGCGCTCCCATTTCCACTCCGGTATAGTCATCTGCTGAAGTAAGCCACCTGGCCTCTGGTGCTCATACTTAACCTGCTGGCAATTTAGGCACCTAGCTACATACATAACTATGTCCTTCTTCATCCGCCTCCACCAATAATGCTGCCCCGGGTCACGATACATCTTCACCTGGATAAATAGAATATCGAGAATTGTGTGCCTCTTCTAGGATCTTTTCCCTTAGCCCATCCACATTAGGAACATATAGACGATCCTGGAGTCGCAACCCACTATCCTTGCCAATAGTAACTTCCTTGGCACCACACCGTAGTACCGTTTCTCGAAGAACCAATAAGTGTGGATCATCAAACTGGCGAGCCTTGATCTGCTCAAATAGTGAAGACTGGGCAACAACACATGAAAGAACTCGGCTGGGCTCTGAAATATCCAGCCTCGCAAGTCTGTTAGCCAAGGACTAAATATCTAAAGCTAATGGCCTCTCCTCTGCTGAAATAAAAGCCAAACTACCCATACTCTCTTCCTTTCTACTCAAGGCATCTACAACTATATTTGCTTTGCCCGGATGATATATGATACTAATATCATAATCTTTTATTAACTCAAGCCATCTGCGCTGCCTCAAATTTAGGTCCCTCTGCTTGAACAAATACTGCAAACTGCGATGATCAGTGTAAACCTCACAAGACACCCCATAAAGATAATTCCTCCAAATCTTAAGAGCGTGAATAATCGTAGCTAACTCCAAATCATGCACCGGATAATTCTTCTCGTGAGGCTTCAGCTGTCGTGAAGCATATGCAATAACTCGCCCCTCCTGCAACAATACGCAACCCAGGCCAACGCGTGAAGTGTCACAATACACTGTATACATCCCTGAACCGGAAGGCAACACTAACACTGGTTCTGTAGTCAATGTTGTCTTGAGCTTTTGAAAGCTCACCTCACAATCATCGGACCATCGGAACGGAGCACCCTTCTGGGTTAATTTGGTCAAAGGTACTGCAATAGATGAAAAACCCTCCACAAACCAACGATAATAGCCTGCTAACCCTAGGAAACTCCTAATCTCAGTCGCCGAAGTGGGACGATGCCAATTCTGAATTGCCTCGATCTTTTTGGGATCAACTTTAATACCCTCGACCGATACAATATGCCCCAAAAATACTACAGAATTTAGCCAAAACTCACATTTGGAGAACTTAGCATATAGCTTTTGTTCCCGCAAGGTCTGAAGCACCACTCTTATATGTTGCTCGTGCTCTTCCTTACTGCGCGAGTAGATCAAAATGTCATCAATGAAGACAATGACAAACGAATCAATATATGGCCTGAACACCCTGTTCATCAAATCCATAAATGTCGTCGGGGCGTTAGTCAAACCAAAGGGCATCACCAGAAACTCATAATGACCATATCTAGTCCGGAAAGCAGTCTTCGGAACATCCGAATCCCGAATCTTCAACTGATGGTACCCCGATCTCAAGTCGATCTTAGAGAACACCCTATCACCCTGCAACTAGTCAAACTGATCATCAATACGCGGCAATGGATAATTGTTCTTAATGGTAACTTTGTTCAATTGGCGATAATCAATACACATCCACATAGGTCCATCTTTCTTCTTCACTAATAATACCGGTGCACCCCAAGTCGACACACTCAGTCTGACGAACCCTTTGGCTAGTAACTCCTCAAGTTGTTCTTTTAACTCCTTCAACTCTTTCGGAGCCATGCGATACAGTGGGATAGATATAGGCTGGGTATCTGGAGCCAAGTCAATACAGAAATCAATATCACGATGGAAGATCTGAAGGAAACACATCGGAGAACTCCTGGACTACAGGCACTGAATCAATCGCCAGAGTCTCTGCAGTAGTGTCTTGAACATAGGCTAGATAAGCCAAACAACCCTTCTCGACCATGTGTCGAGCCTTCAGAAAGGGAATAACGTAATTAGATGCGCTGACAGATGAACTCTTCCACTCCAACCTAGGCAATGCTGGAATCGCCAAGGTAACAGTTTTGGCATGGCAATCTAGGATGGCATGATATAGAGATAACACGTCCATGCCCAGGATGATCTCAAAGTCGGTCATCTCAAGAAGCAGAAGATCTGCTCTAGTTTCATAACCATAGAATGTGACAATGTAGGACCGGTAGATTCGATCCACAATAACAGAATCGCCCACATGAGTGGACACATAAACATGAGTACCCAAGTACTCACGAGAAATACCTAGGAAACGAGCAAATAGAGATGACACATAGGAATATGTAGACCTTGGATCAAATAATATAGAGGCATCTTTGCTGCAGACAGAAATAATACCTATGATCACGGCATCTAAAGCCTCTGCATCTGGTCTGGCCAAAAAAGTATAGAACCGAGATGGAGCGCCACCTGGCTGGCCTCCACCTCTAGGATGACCCCTACCCATCTGCCCTCCACCTCTGGGCGGCCGGACGGCTGGTGGAGCAACTGATGCTGTAATCATAGGCTGCTGACCCTGCTACACTGGCCTACCCTGAAGCCTGGGGCAGAATATCCACATGTGACTGAAATCCCCACATTCGAAACAACCCCTAGGTACAATGGGCTGCTGACCTGAAGTCTGTCCCTGATGACCTGAATGCCCATTGGAAGAACCCTGAATAGCTGGGGGCGATAAGAACTCTCTAGCATAACACTGAAATAAGGATACACTAGAGCACCCCGAGGAGGCGGTGGTGCTGGATATGGGGGCCTGCTGGACTACCCTCTCACTAACTGACCTCTACCGCCAGATGGGGCACCTCTAAACTCTCCAAAATATCTAAACCGCTTATCTCTCATAACCTGCTCTCGGTTATGCTGACGCACACCCTCAATTCTCCGGGCTATCTCTACAACCAGCTCATAAGAAGTCCCCATCTTAACCTCTTGGGCCATAGTGGCCTGAATGCCAGTGTGCAAACCCGCAACAAACCTCTGTACTCTCTCCGTATCAGGAGGGAGTATCATATGTGCATGGCGAGACAACTCAAAGAAACTCGCCTTATAATCGGTCACCGAATTTGACCCTGCTGGAGCTGCTCAAACTGAAACCGCAACTCTTCCCTCTGGGAGGGTGGAATATACCTATCCAGGAAAATACGGGTGAACCTGTCCCAAGTCATGGGAGGAGACTCCGCTGGTCTGCCAAGAAGATAGGACTGCCACTACCTACGGGCCCTGCCCTCCAGCTGAAAGGTAGCAAAGTCTACCCCATGGGACTCCAATATGTGCAGTCTATCCCTGCACCGATCAACGAAGTCCTGGGGATCCTCATGTCGCTCACCCCCAAAGACAAGAGGATGTAGCCTGGTCCATCTATCCAATAGCTTTTGCGGCTCGCCGGCCACAGCTGGTCTAGGCTCAGGTGTAGCTGCTGCCACTGGCTGGGCTCTGCCCACGAGTAGTTCACCTTGGGTGTTATATACAGCAGCTACCTGCCCATAAGCATGTGCGGTAGGGGTCTGTGCTCCCCCTCCCGCCTGAAATGTGGCTGGGTCTGCCGGAAATAAACTGGCCTGAGTCATAGTGTCCATGAACCGCAACATACGTCCTTTGACCTCCTGAAATCCCGGTACGGATATGAAATCCACCGGAGCTGGCTTTGCTGCGGGCACCTCGCCCTGCTCCTCGATGATAGGATCCTCTACTGGATCCACTGGTGGCATAACTGGAATAGCTCTGGGACGTCCTCATCCCCTACCACGGGCTGGATCCCTCCCTCGGCCTCTAACAACAGGGGGAGCAGCTCTTCCCTGGTCTGGAACCTCAGTAGAGCGTGTTCTCACCATCTGTGAGAGAATAAGAGAAATATACTTAGTACTACATCAACTACACGATAGGAGATGAAGAAAGGTGGTTTCCTAACACCCTATAGCCTCTCTAAGATAAGTACAGACGTTTCCGTACTGATCCGTACGACTCTATTAGGCCTGCTCGTAACTTGTGAGATTTACGTGAACCTAGTACTCTGATACCATGTTGTCACGACCTAATTCCACCTATAGGTCGTGATGACACCCAACATCACAGCTAGGCAAGCCAACTAGTGAATTAAACATATATTTCCTCTTTTAATAAATTTTTGAGTAATTAAACTCTTCTTACTTGCAAGATTTAAGAAAAATATAAAAGGTTCTGATTAAATAAAAATCAAGAAAATAATTCAAATCACAATTCTACTAGTGTGTGTGCCAAGACCTGGTGTCACAAGTATATGAGCATCTAGTAGGTTTTACGAAAATTCTAGATACTGTCTGAATATAAAATAGACAGAAAACAAAATACAAGGAGAGGCATTAGTTGCTGCAGAATAGCTCAGAAAAGTAACTCACCACTAAACCTCGGGATAACGTGGATGCGCACCGGTAGGACAGCCTAAAGTTCCTATCTAGCATGAGTACGTAAATAACGTGCACCCAGTAAGTATCAAGTCTAATCTCGAAGAAGTAGTGACGAGAGGTCGACTTTGACACTCACTATGGGTCAATAATATTAAAATAGAAATATTTAAATAAACATGGTTTATGTGAATCACAATAATTTTCTTACCAGACGGAGATAAATAACTTTTTCAAAATTCAATAATTTCCAACAAATCATTTATCTTCACAAGCTGCAATAAAATGTCAAGGCATAGTGTAATTATTATTATTAAGCACAATTTATGCCGAGGTCGTACGGCCCGATTCAGAGTATCGTGTACACTGCCGAGGGACGTGCGGCACGATCTATAGATGCATCTATCTACTGGCGAGGTGTTCGACCCACTCCACAAGAAGAGAAGGAATATTTTTATAAGCATTTGACTTAAATATTAATGAGGTGTTATATAAAAATAATACGAATTGCATTAGCAGTCTTTCACAATTTCTCCAACAAATATTAATAAAGATAGGCATTTTAATTTAACAAGTATAGTGCAAGAATTCCAAGTAATTCATGAATTGGGTCTTAAAACTACCCGAACAATAGCATAATAGTAGCTACGCACGGACTCTCGTCACCTCGTACGTACGTAGCCCCCACAATTAGGAGCAAATATTTATTTACAACACCTATGGGGTAAATTCCCTCTTACAAAGTTAGACAAGAAATTTACCTTGTCTCAAAATTCACTTTCCGATCACAATTTCGCGTTAAAGCCTCAACTGGGTGCCGAAAAATCCGAAACTAGCCAAATATTATATAAAATAATTAATACATGCTTAACAATTTGAAATTAGAGTATTAGATTAATTACCCAACCTAAATTGATAAAATTCCTAAAATTTACCTCGGGCTTACGTGCCCGGATTCCTGAAATTTTCGGAGGAAACTGTTACCCATAATCTCAAGAACTCAAATATACAATTTTCATCCTATTCCATAAACATTTTCGTGGTTAAAATCTCATTTTTATCAAAACCTAGATTTTTCATCTAAACCCTTGATTTTCACAATTTACATGTTATAATCTACCCATAATCTATGTATTTAACTCACAATAGATAGAATTAACTTACCTCCAACTTGTTAGGTGAATACTACTCTAAAAAAAAGCTCCAAAATCCCCCAAGAGAGGAAGAAATGGGCTCAAAAATGGATGAGCCCCTTTTTAAGGCATTCTGCCCAGCTCTACTGACCCCTTCTTCGCGAACGCGACATGTGCCTCGCGTTCGCGAAGGCAAAATTCCACAGGCCATAAAATGCCCTTCGCAAACGCGATAGGGGTCTCGCGAACGCGAAGGTTGGCATGGTCTGCCCTTCGCGAGCACGTGAGCTCCTTCGCGAACGCGTAGGGTAATTTCACCCTGGACCCAGCCCTCATACGCGAACGCGAGTAGGCCTTCGCGAACGCGTAGGCCTAAAATTCAAAGCTTCGCGAACGTGTCGCCCTTCACGCGAATGCCAAGGGCAATTGCCCAGCTCTCATTTTCCTTCATCGCGAACGCGAGAGTTCTTCTGCATTCGCGAAGAAGGAAACCAGAACTGGAATTTCTGATTTTTCCAACTTAGCTCCTAGTGGTTTAAACTCACCCGAGCCCCCATCCAAATGCGCCAACAAGTATGTAACATAATACGGACTTGCTCGAACTCTCGATTTACGTAAATCAACAACGAAGCTAAGAATCGCACCCCAAAACCGAATTGGATCAAAATATAAACTTCAAGTGTCTAAATTCCTCCGAACGCGCTGAATCATACTTATACTACTCGGAATGATACAAAATTTTGCGTGCAAGTTTTAAATCACCATACGGAACTATTCTTAAGCTCTAAATTCCAAACGAACCTCGATTACTCCAAAACGTACTCCAAACCAAATTTAAAGAACCTTAAAACCCTCAAATAGCTAACTTTCATTATTAAGCGCCGAAACGCTCTCGGGTTGTTCAAAATCCGATTCGAACATACGCCCAAGTCCAAAATTATCATACGAACCTATTGGAACTGTCAAATCCTGATTCCGAGGTCGTTTTCTCAAAATGTTGACCGAAGTCAAACTTGGCCTTTTAAAGCCAAACTAAGGAACCAAGTGTTCTGATTTCAACCCGAATTGTTTTTCAAATCCCGAACTAACTATCCCCGCAAGTCATAAAGCAGTAAAAATACATACGGGGAGTCTTATTTAGGGGAACGGGGTTCTAGAAAGCAAAACGACCGGTTGGGTCGTTACAATTTCAACTATGAATATTAAGAGAGAAATAGAAGAAAACACTGGATGCGACAGTCTCCAAGTTCTTATATCGAAGTAGTACTACTGAGTACTACCTCTATTTTTGTTCTTCGCCACAGCTAAACGGTTAAAGAGATTCATGAAAGAAGTTGTTCTGATGATTTGTGGATGGCTTCGTTCTGAATTTCAGGTAAGCAATTGGGTCATCTACGAGCTACTGTCTGGAGGATGCAAACATCATTTTAGTTTCGTAATTTGCTGAAAAGCTACAACTATTTTTTCCATGGATCAATGTGTATGTTTCATTATAATGCTACTGTAAGGGTAAATTTGTGAAAGTGCTAGAATAGAACTTGTAACTCCGATCCAAATTCATTTTTCTTTTGTCTGAATGTAATAATGCAACCCTCTAGAATCTTCCCATATTAAGGACCCGTTTGTCCATCGATATTCTTTTCTTTTTTTCGATTTGTTTTTCAAAAACGTATTTGTCCATGAAATTTTGCAAGTCTCTGCAAATTTTTGAAAATGAAAAATCACTTTTTCAAAATTTCAAAAAAACTTTTTTCCCCATTCACGAAACTGCAATATTTTTTCAAGTGAAACGTATGTTCAAAAATAATTTCAAATTTCAAATACTAATTTTCAACTTAACTCCAAATACTACTTTCCTTTTTTCAAAATTTACAATTTTTATGTCCAAATGCATACTAAGAGACAAGATGACATCATGTGTTTTCAAGAATTGTTTTGCCATCTTAGGGGAGGAAAGTGGAAACTATCACAATGGGACAAGAACCGAATATTAGAAGCATTAGATCTCCATATTTTTGAGCTAATTTGTGTATATATGTGAGGAGGAGGACCAAGTTGATGCAAATTGCCAATAATTGGCCATGGATTTGGACCTGGTGGATGCGCAGTTCGCCCTACAGCTTCTTTTATTCACAAATTTGGAAAGATAAGCTACTGCTGCTATGAAAGAAATTACCAGGACAAGCCAGTTCCATTTTAAATGGCAAGCGGTTCAAGTTATGGCTATGAGACTGACAGGAGGATGCTTGGTATTCGTATTAGATGAAATGGGTAAACGTACTCAGAAAGGAAAAGAATGGTCTTCAAATGAAAATTGAAAGAACGCTAACTGATTATTACAGATACTATTGCAGAATTAAAGAAGTAACATAAATTTACAGGAGATGAATGAACCGTCCAAAATGTATCATAGTTATCTGCAATTGCCTTCATTTTCCTTATATTCTCCTATTAGGATCTACTGAGCTGACGGTCTATCGGAAATAACTTTTCTATCTTCACAAAATAGGAATAAGGCCACGTATATACTACCCTCCCCAAACTTCACTTGTGAGATTATACTGATTTTTTTTTTTTTTTTTTTATAATTTTATTTTGTCTTGGATCAATGTGTATGTGTCAATGTTGTAAGGACAAATTATTATAGTGCTTATTTGTGGTTGTGAAGATTTGGTTTGAATGTAACAATGCATCCCTTTAAAATCTTCGCAAATTAAAAATTACAAAAGAAAACACGCTCATAAACAAAAAAGAGTTTAAGTTCTATGCGATGTGTAAAAAAATATTTAAAAGCTGTAAATTCCCTGCTCTATTTCCACTGTCTGGGTTTCTTACTAGGAATCTTTTTTAACTTTGAAGTTGAGGTTACAATTCAACTTCCTATATTGTTAGTCTCTGAAAGGTGAATAATCTTGATAGTCGTTAATAAATGCAGGAGTTAGAGCCTGCAAATTTTCGGCGGGTTTTAGTTTCAACTAATTTGGATTTTGGATTAAGGCTTAGTTATTTGTCTAGTTCTTACACTTAACATTAGATCAAGGAAAAGAATGATCTTTACATGAAAATGAAATATGCGAACTGATTATTGAACATAATACTATTAAAAAAGTGACATAAATTTACAGCAGATGAATGAACCATCCAAAATATGTTCATAGTAATATAGATGATAGATGATCATTCCGATTCATAAACAAATTTTTGTCAAACTGATTGAACCACATGATATGTATAAATTATACTCCTGGTAAATATTGAGTCGAGACAAAATAAAAGTATAGATTATAATTTCAAAAGAAAATGGGATAAGCTCTTGACCTAGGGACAGCACTGCTTGGAAATAAACCATATAATATTTGTCAGCAATTTTTTAAAACTTTTGAAAGTAGTAATAAAAAATTATAAAGTCGAAACAGCTTAATTAAAATAAAAAGGAAAGCTAGCAAAAGGACAGGCAATAATTTCAAAAGAAAATGTGATAAGCTCTAACCACTCCCACTCCTCCGTTTAAATTAGAATTTTCTTTCTAGCTGGAAGCAACATTGTTCTTTTTTTAAAATTAAACATAAAATTTTGCAAGTGGAAAGCCATTTCTTGGTGGCTATTTCAAGTTAATTTAGTTTTCTTTGTATATCAGTATTAGTTGACCAAAGGGAAAGATCTGTGAGAACTTTGAAGTTCTTTGTATAGTTTGCCTCTTCAGGACCTGAAAAACTGAAACAAAATTCTGGTATCAGGATCCTAAGTGGAGCAACTAATTAAGCAACTAATCTCTTGTTGCCACTCTCAGTAACGGAAGATGATTTCCCGGCGAAGGTCGCAGTTTTACGGTGAGTTTTCTCGCAGAAAGTTAAAGGAAACCAAAGGAACATGAAGCCTTGTCGACAAATTGATCTTTCCCCTTTTACTCTATCTTACATATTATGACTCTTTTGTGCTTATATACAATTTTGATAATTATTCTGTTTTCAAGCTAAGCTTTGTCCTACTCTTTTATCTAATTGTATAAACTGGGCGTGGACAAGAGTGGGTTGCTAGTGAGCACCCTCCACTTCCAACCAAGAAGGTTGTGAGTTCGAATCACCCCAAAAGTAAGGTTGGGAGAGGGAGAGGGAGAGGGAGAGGGAGAGGGAGAGGGAGAGGGTCGAGTTTCTATCGGAAATAGTTTCTCTAGCCAAGGGTAGGGGTAAGGTCTGCGTACACACTAACCTACTCCACTAGTGGGATTATACTGAGTTGTTGTTGTATAAACTGGGTTGCTCTGTTCTAAGTTGTTCGTTTACACTAACCCACTAGGTTTAAATTTGTGTTCACGCTTATAGCTTTTCTAAATTATCCCTCTATCAACTTTCTTTATCAAAAAAAAAACAGTGCACTTTCTTTTGCAATTACACTAGGTAGATCATCATTCAATCCGATTTCTTGAGCATTTTGATGTGAATTTCTTAAGTGATATTCACACCTTCTAGTTTCGTTTTTACTTTATGAGAAGCTCAATGTTCGTTGTTTTCCTTACAAGTTGTTCGTTGTTCTTATCCAAAATACTTAATAACTAGGAAATTTCCTTATGTTTCCTTTGTCTCCTACCGCAATTCAAATAATTTGAACATGAAAATTTCATAATATTTTCATCAATTTATTTTGAAACTTGTAACTTCAAAATATTTCCTTAGTTCCCAATCCTGGACGTTGAAGGCAACTCTTCGATTTCATCCTACTTTCCCTCTTTCTTCTATTTATCTTTTTATTTTTATTTAAAAAAAATAAAATTTAACCGATTACCAAAAGAAAGGCAAAAAAATTCTGGTGGGAAATTTAATGCTAAATTGCAGGCTTTTAAAATGTAATTAACCTTTTGCAAAATTATCAATATTTACTTACTTATATGGGTGTATATTTAAAAGACACTTCCATCCTAAGATGGAGAGATATATATTACTAAAGTAACAACAACAACATATCCACCATAAGTGAGGCCTGGGAGTATAGTGTGTACTTATGTCTTTCGGCTCAAGAAAAGGTGAAAAAGGAAAAGAAGGGAAGAAGAAAGAAGAGGGATACAAAAATCTAATGAAAAAGGGGAGAAAAAAGGGAAGCCAAAAAAGAAAAAGTAGCATCAAATATATATTACTAAAGTAAAAGGGAGAAATAAATGGATAAATATACTCACAAACACATGTAAGGAGGGGCAGAGGACCTGGAATGCCATCAGTGACTGGAAGAAAATATCCAATAGAGGTTAATTTATACCTTCAGTTATAAATTAAGATTTTGGAGCTTTACTCTTTTTATTCATCTTGAGTATAAATTGGTGGTCTACTGGCCTTTAGACACATGAGACTTTACTTGTGGTACGACTTTATTACTATTATTTATTTATTTTTGGATTCTTTCTCTAAATTATGAAGAATGTTAATGTTGTTTTGATTTCTTTTATGAAGGTGACAGAGTTATAACTCAAGGCAGTTAGATTATAGTTACCACAATTGTGTGAAAGACACTAATTAGCGGTAGTTTTCAACTAATGAGATGGAGATTGTTGAGACATGTGGAAAAGGGACTCTTTCTTCTGCAGAGCCTTCCACCAAACGTAGTTTTCCATCAACTGATGATGAAGTTGTGGGCTTTGTGAAAGATGCAGAAAGTATAATGAAGAAATTAACCGGTGGAGCAAAGGAGCTAGACGTTATCTCAATCTTTGGAATGCCAGGTCTTGGAAAAACAACTTTGGCCAGGAAAGTGTACGACAATCCTTCTATAGTTAATTACTTTGATGTTAAAGCTTGGTGTTCTGTTTCGCAAGCGTATAATAGGAGGACATTGTTGATTGAGATTTTCAAGCAAGCAACACGTGATAAGAGCGAAATCGATGAGGCTGTTGACATAGCTGACAAGTTGCAGAAGACTCTTAAAGGCAGGAGATATCTCATAGTATTAGATGATATATGGGAAGTCGAGACATGGGAAGATCTGGGATTGTATTTCCCTAAAGGTGAAGATGGAAGCAGAGTAATTGTAACAACTCGAATTGAAGAAGTGGCTAAGCATCTTCAGCACTGCAGTGATCCTTATTCTCTTAGATTTCTGACATCGAAAGAGAGTTGGGAATTATTGCAGAAGAAAGTATTTCGAGGAGAGAGTTGTCCACCCGATCTACTGGAAGCAGGGTTACATGTTGCGGAACATTGTAAGGGGTTGCCTCTTGTGATTGTACTGATTGCTGGAATTATTGTGAAAATGGAAAGGAAGGCGTCCTTGTGGCTGGAGGTTGCTAATGACTTAAGTTCCCTTGCTTTAGGAGAGCAGGGTATGAAGGTAATACAATCGAGTTACGACCATTTAGAAGACCAATTAAAGCCTTGTCTTCTGTACATGGCATTGTATCCAGAAGACTATAAGATTCCAGTGTCTGATTTACTTAAGTTGTGGATGGCTGAAGAGTTCGTAGAGAATATTGACTCAGAGAATATGGAGGAAACATCTAGAATTTTGTTGAATGATCTACTTAAGAGAAGCCTAGTGATGGTCTCTGGCCGACAGGAAATTAATGGTGCCATAGAATACTGCTCACTTCATGATTTAGTGCGTGAGTTTTGTTTGAGAAGACTTACAGAAGAAAAGTACTTTATGCAGCTGACAGTGCCATACAGTTCAAATCAACAATTGTATTCCAAAGAATCACGGTTATGCATTTATATTCATGATGAACTTGTTAAACAATTAGATCATTATGAATATCGATTGGATAAGATTCCAATGTTGGAGTCCAAGCAGTTAGATTGTTATGAATATCATTTGGACAACATTCCAATGGTCAAGTCCAAGGAAACAAAGCGCTCTGGTCAATGTCCAAAGGTTTTTCAGTTCATTGCTCATCCAAAATCCAACATATGGAACCGATCAGATTCTTTGCATTCACCTGTTAAACTAAGATTTGTTCAGGCATTGCATTTGAATGAAAGGGAATTACCAAGTTCCTGGATTACGGCAGTACAATCACTATCTCACTTGAGGTACCTTGCAATTTGTGTCGAAAAATTTGATTTCAAGTGGGTATCACATCTACTCTATCTCCAAACTCTAGTGGTAGATTATTCAAGATATCCATTGAGGACATCGACTGCTGCATTCTGGAAAATGACAAAGCTAAGGCATGTGAATATAACCGCATTTATCTTTACAGGCGAATGGGATACTAAAACTGGTCGACCAATTTTAGAAGAACCTTCAGAAAGTACGCTAGAGAACTTGAAGACATTGCGCAATTGTCGTGTTACTGTGAGCGATGAGGCTCGGAAGGTCTGGTGGAGGTGTCCGAATCTTGAAGAACTCAGTCTCGAAATTATAAGTGTACCTAGTTGTTCTTTGTTTCCCATACCAGAACTTCATACTCGGCTTCAATCTCTTAAACTAGATGCCTTATGCTCATATGAAGATGAATATTCAGTTGAATGGTCCAGCTACATTGTCTTCCCTTCAAATCTTAGGGAGTTGTGCATTCGGAACATTTTTCTAACGGAAGAAATAGTTTCAAATATTGCAAGACTGCAGAAGCTTGAGAGTCTCGAAGTATATAGAGGATATCTTGTGGGGAATGATCAGTGTTTAGACGTCAGATATGTCGAGTTCCCTGCACTCAAATTCTTCACATTATTTGTGCTCTTTATGGAAGAATGGAAAGCTTCAGAGGAATCATTTCCCATGCTTGAGA
Organism: Nicotiana tomentosiformis; assembly: GCF_000390325.3. Lineage (NCBI taxonomy): Eukaryota > Viridiplantae > Streptophyta > Magnoliopsida > Solanales > Solanaceae > Nicotiana > Nicotiana tomentosiformis. The sequence goes on along the minus strand of NC_090817.1, from coordinate 123,683,908 downwards.
AGCTAGTTATACAATATTGTGATGACCTCGACGAGATCCCTCCTAGCTTTGCCGATATTCCAACACTCCAACTTATTGAAGTGGATAACTGCATGGACTCTGTTGGGGATTCAGCTATGGATATTAAAAGAGAAATAGAAGAAAACACAGGCTGTGTCACTCTCCAAGTTCTTATATCATAGGACTAGTAAAGCTGGTAAGTGTTGCTCCATCAGATATGGGAAACAATTTTTAGTAGCTCTCTCAATCGTTTGTCATTTAATTTGTAGGTGTAGCTTTTTTGCAATAATGGACTTCATTTTCCTAACAGACTCCGACACATCCATCCTCGGGTCTGCGACCTTCTCAACAGAGGAAACAAAGTAGCTCAACCGTTGTTATTTTTTGTTCTGCGCCATATCTGAGCATTTGTTAATGTGATGAAAGGAATTCTTCTGATTTCTGGATGGCTTCTTGCTGAACTAATTACTTCCAGCTCAGAATGCAATTAAGCCAACTATGAACTAATGTATGTATGTATGTTGCTTCAATCTTATAATGCTGTTATAAGCAGAGTCATCACTCGTCAGTCAGACTCGATTAATATGTGAAAGTTCAAGACTACTCATAGGCATTGAACATACTCATAGGAGCTCAATTCGAACAAATTAAATTCGGAATTATCATACCAACAAATCAGCAGCTACAGACGCAATATGTATTATAGTAAAATTTTGCAACGGAGTTAATAGCTAAAAGTAAACTAATGATGGGGATCAAATACTTGTTTTGTTTATCGTCCTGTTTTTGGACACGAAATCTGACCTTCAATCGTGAGCTTTATGGCTCAAGTTAAATCTGAATAGTACCTAGGTCAGCTTTGTGATGATCACGAATCATTCATGAGAGTGCGTGCACATTCAATTTCTCTATTCTTTTTCTTAATCTTAGATCTAGAATAAGATATACTCTCCGTTTCAATTTATGAGAACTTATTTGACTGGGTACGAAATTTAATAAAAGAGATAAGACTTTTGAACTTGTAGTGTAAAATGAGGCACATATATTTTGTGTGGTTATAAATCATTGCATAAAAGTAAATTGTTTTCAAATAAGGAAAGAGGTCATTATTTTTGACACGGACTAAAAAGGAAATATGTTCACACAAATTGAAACGGAGGAAATATTAAGTTTACTCTAACTCTAAATTATTACTTAAAACCAAATTTTACTATAATCTTATTATTCAAGCACCACCAACAATGTATTCTAACTCTAGAATGAGTCATTAATCTACAAAATTAATCTATTTAATCTTGGGAGTTGGGAAGTAAAATTGGACAATCATCTTTGAATTGAAGGTAGTACTCCTTATATTTAATTTTTGCAGAAAACCGTAGAGTATAGTACAATTTTCAATTATATATTACACTTAAGTCGCATATCATGTGCGAGACGTACATACCATTATGTGATTGGGAGTTCTAAATTGTAGTCAGATCTAATCTTAAGTTTGTATACCTTCTTAACGTGTAGGATTAATTAACATGTACTCCATTTATTTGTTTACTCGTTGATATTCCCACAACAAAACTATTTATATCACTCTTCACTCTTCAAGATTGAAGTCCACCATCTCATATCCTATATATTCTTTCTCATTTTTATTTCTCTATATCTAAACCCAAGCCATCAAATTAATCAAACTTGGAGCAATTATGTCACGACCCAAAATTCAATTAGTTGTGATGACACCTAACCCAACCCGCTAGGTAAGTTAACTAATAACTATCCAATTCCAATAATATTTAATTGACTCTAATACATTCCCCAAGGACTGGTAGTACAAATCATGAGCTTCTAAGATTAGAATTTACAAGCTGGTAAGAAATAAATATATTATCTGTTCGAAATGTACATAAAAAGCTGGTAAGAAATAAATATATTATCTGTTCGAAATGTAGATAAACGGATTTTTTTTATAAATCTAAGGCTACCATGAACAAAAGGTAGCTATGACCGGAACACAGGTACATCTTCAAATCCAGCTCCCGTCGATCACAGCAACATCAGCATCCAATATCTGCACGCAAGGTGCAAAAGTGTCAGAAGTGTAGTATGAGTACAATCGACCACATGTACTCAATAAGTAACAAACCTAACCTTAGGTTGAAAGTAATGACGAGCTAGAACACAGGTCAGGATCCAACACCAATAGCCAATAACAAGTCATAAAAATATAATGAAAATAACACCAGTAATAACTCAACAATAAATGCTCAGCTTGTTCCGGAAAATAAATATTTTCTTTTCAGTTATAACAGTAAAACTCAAATCTTTTTGCCGAAATCACCAAAATATGAGTACGTTTTGTAAAAACTTTATTTTTCTCGCAAAACTTTTCAACAACAGATAGTATGTTTTATTTTCAAATGGCATGAGGAAAATACATCTATATGCCCACATGTCAATGAGGATGTGAAGTCATGAATGGCGTCATATCGTACAGCATGAGGAAAATGCATCTCTATGCCTGTATGTTAAGTGTGCATGATAATGATATGCAACTCAGTGATAAAACCATATGCATACTCTCAGAGTATCAATTCACTCAGTCCTCCCAATCACTCAGTCCTCACAGTCATTCAGTTTTTTCAGTCACTCAGTCCTCACAGTCACTCAATCCTCACAGTCACTCAATCCTCCCAATCGCTCGTGTCATGACCCAAACTCCCTCCGTATAATGTCGTGACGGCTCCTAGTCTTTACGACTAGGTAAGCCTAACAAATTGCTAAAAATAACAAAACGAAAGTAAAACTTGGCAATTAACAGCAGTGGATAACTGAATAACTAGTAACAATGTCGCTCGACATGTACAATAACCAATATTATATAAATATACAGTCTTCCCAAAATCCGGAATATCGTAAGTCACAAGCTACAAAAGGAAAACAACATCTCTATATACTAGAGTCAAATAAAAGAAATACAGGAAGTGTTTGACATAGGGGAGAATAGAGGGGGACTCCTAAGTCTGCGAACGCGAGCAGATGTACTTTGAAGTCTCCGGAACAGCAGCAAATGCACAACTAATAGCGAGGCTGGTATGATGAACCTGGATCTGTGCACGAAAACATGTGCAGAAGAGTAGCATGAGTATACCACAATGGTACCCAGTAAGTGCAGAGCCTAACCTCGGTCGAGTAGTGGCGAGGTCAGGTCAGGCTCACTAGTAAATAATAAATAAGGCAGGAGAATATACAGTATAATGAGAGACTAGAATTTAACAAAAGGAGACACATCAAGGCAACAGTAAAACACACATGGGTAAACAGCAGGGGATTTTCCGAGATACCATCTCGTAGTCCCAAAATAAATATACAGGAAGAACTCTCGAGGTACCGCCTCGTAGTCTCAAAAGTAAATGTGCAGGGAGAACTCCCGAGGTACCACCTCGTAGTCTCAAAAGTAAATGTGCAGGGAGAACTCAAGAGGAACCGCCTCGCAGTCTCAAAAGTAAACACACAACTCAAACTGATAAATACAACAGTTAACAGCAAGATTTTTACAATTATACTGATAAAGAACAAGGAAAAACAGGAAATCAACTAGGCATGCTTCATAGAGTTTAAATAAGTAGTTAAAGCACGTAGACATGCGATATTAGAATGAACAGGATAACTACATATATTGGAATAGCTCAATTAAGAATGAAAACAGACTAATACGCATTTAAACGGTATAACTCAAATTAAAGGGAAAACAGGTTACTACTTAGTAAAATAAATCAGGTTTTACAACAAATATCTCGTGCACGTACTCGTCACCTCACGTACACGGTGCTCACATATCACAACAGTACCAAATCCTAAGGGGATTTCCCCCACACAAGGTTAGGCAAGTCACTTACCTCGAACCAAGCTCAATCAATCGGTAACAATGCCTTTTCCACGAATATCCGACTCTGAATGGCCCAAATCTAGCCAAAATCAATTACATACCATAAATACAACTATAAGAAACTAATCTATTTAATGAAATCAAAGCTAAAACAAGAAATTAGAAAATCGACCCAAAATGCCTCCCTAGGCCCACGTCTCGGAATCGGGTAAAGGTTATAAAATATGAACACCCATTCACTCACGAGTCCAACCATATAAGAATTACTCGAATCTAACCTCAAATCGCCTTTCAAAACTAAAAATTTTAGTCTAGGAAGTTTCTACCATTTCCCCCAAATTTCCAACTCAAATCCCTAATTAGATGATGAAAATAGTAATAGATACATGAAATATAGTCCAATCCGGGTTAGAATCACTTACCCCAAAAATTTCCTTGAAGAACCCTCGAAACATCGCCTCACACCGAGCTCTCAAAGTCCCAAAATTGAAAATGGAAATCAAACCCTCGAACTTGACCTTTTTTGCCCTGTGATTCCGCATCTGCGAACTACTAGTCGCACATGTGACGCCGCACCTGCGAAATTTCCATCGCAGGTGCGGAGATGGCTTAAGGTCCAAAGATCCGCTTCTGTGGACCAGGGCACGCACCTGCGGGCCCGCTTTTGCAGATGACCTTCCGCATCTGCGACTCTGCCCAGGCCGCCCATTTTTCGCTCCTGAGGTTAATCCTCCGCATCTGCGGATGCGCAGATGCGGCTCCCATTTTGCACATGCGCTCACAGACCAAGCTTGACCAAACCGCACCTGTGCTCCTCCTTCCGCACGTACGATCCCACACCTGCGGTCTCCCCTCCGCAGGTGCAAAAACACGAGAAACCAGAAAATCTTCAGCAACTAGCCTAAGTCCAAATTCAATTTGTTAAGCATCCGAAACACACCCGAGGCCCCCGGGACCTCAACCAAACATACCAACCAGTTCTAAAATACCATACAAACTTAGTCGAGACCTCGAATCACATCAAACAACGCTAAAAACACGAATCACCCTCCGATTCAAACTTAATGAACTTGAAACTTTAAATTTCTACAACCGATGCCGAAACCTATCAAATCATGTCCGATTGACCTCAAATTTTGTACACAAGTCTTAATTGACATTATGGACCTAATCCAACTTCCGGAATCGGAATCCGACCGCGATATCAAAAAGTCCACTACCAGTCAAAATCTCTAAAAATTTGACTTTCGCCAATTCAAGCCAAAATCAGTTACAAACCTCCAAAACACAATCCAGACATGCCCCTAAGTCCAAAATCACCCAACGGAGCTAACGAAATCGATGAAAATCCATTCTGGAGTCGTCTTCACGCAGTCCCGACTCCCGACTACGGTCAAAATCCTAAGACTTAAGCTTCCGTTTAGGGACTAAGTGTCCCAATTCACTATGAAACCACAACAACAACCTCCCGGCAAGTCACATAAGAAGAAAACGATACGGGGAAAGTAGTAAACAGGGGATCGAAATCAACTAGGCATGCTTCATAGAGTTTAAATAAGTAGTTAAAGCACATAGACATGCGATATTAGAATGAACAGGATAACTACATATATTGGAATAGCTTAATTAAGAATGAAAACAGACTAATACGCATTTAAACGGTATAACTCAAATTAAAGGGAAAACAGGTTGCTACTCAGTAAAATAAATCAGGTTTTACAACAAATATCTCGTGCACGTACTCGTCACCTCACGTACACGGTGCTCACATATCACAACAGTACCAAATCCTAAGGGGATTTCCCCCACACAAGGTTAGGCAAGTCACTTACCTCGAACCAAGCTCAATCAATCGGTAACAATGCCTTTTCCACGAATATCCGACTCTGAATGGCCCAAATCTAGCCAAAATCAATTACATACCATAAATACAACTATAAGAAACTAATCTATTTAATGAAATCAAAGCTAAAACAAGAAATTAGAAAATCGACCCAAAATGCCTCCCTAGGCCCACGTCTCGGAATCGGGTAAAGGTTATAAAATATGAACACCCATTCACTCACGAGTCCAACCATATAAGAATTACTCGAATCTAACCTCAAATCGCCTTTCAAAACTAAAAATTTTAGTCTAGGAAGTTTCTACCATTTCCCCCAAATTTCCAACTCAAATCCCTAATTAGATGATGAAAATAGTAATAGATACATGAAATATAGTCCAATCCGGGTTAGAATCACTTACCCCAAAAATTTCCTTGAAGAACCCTCGAAACATCGCCTCACACCGAGCTCTCAAAGTCCCAAAATTGAAAATGGAAATCAAACCCTCGAACTTGACCTTTTTTGCCCTGTGATTCCGCATCTGCGAACTACTAGTCGCACATGTGACGCCGCACCTGCGAAATTTCCATCGCAGGTGCGGAGATGGCTTAAGGTCCAAAGATCCGCTTCTGTGGACCAGGGCACGCACCTGCGGGCCCGCTTTTGCAGATGACCTTCCGCATCTGCGACTCTGCCCAGGCCGCCCATTTTTCGCTCCTGAGGTTAATCCTCCGCATCTGCGGATGCGCAGATGCGGCTCCCATTTTGCACATGCGCTCACAGACCAAGCTTGACCAAACCGCACCTGTGCTCCTCCTTCCGCACGTACGATCCCACACCTGCGGTCTCCCCTCCGCAGGTGCAAAAACACGAGAAACCAGAAAATCTTCAGCAACTAGCCTAAGTCCAAATTCAATTTGTTAAGCATCCGAAACACACCCGAGGCCCCCGGGACCTCAACCAAACATACCAACCAGTTCTAAAATACCATACAAACTTAGTCGAGACCTCGAATCACATCAAACAACGCTAAAAACACGAATCACCCTCCGATTCAAACTTAATGAACTTGAAACTTTAAATTTCTACAACCGATGCCGAAACCTATCAAATCATGTCCGATTGACCTCAAATTTTGTACACAAGTCTTAATTGACATTATGGACCTAATCCAACTTCCGGAATCGGAATCCGACCGCGATATCAAAAAGTCCACTACCAGTCAAAATCTCTAAAAATTTGACTTTCGCCAATTCAAGCCAAAATCAGTTACAAACCTCCAAAACACAATCCAGACATGCCCCTAAGTCCAAAATCACCCAACGGAGCTAACGAAATCGATGAAAATCCATTCTGGAGTCGTCTTCACGCAGTCCCGACTCCCGACTACGGTCAAAATCCTAAGACTTAAGCTTCCGTTTAGGGACTAAGTGTCCCAATTCACTATGAAACCACAACAACAACCTCCCGGCAAGTCACATAAGAAGAAAACGATACGGGGAAAGTAGTAAACAGGGGATCGAAATCAACTAGGCATGCTTCATAGAGTTTAAATAAGTAGTTAAAGCACATAGACATGCGATATTAGAATGAACAGGATAACTACATATATTGGAATAGCTTAATTAAGAATGAAAACAGACTAATACGCATTTAAACGGTATAACTCAAATTAAAGGGAAAACAGGTTGCTACTCAGTAAAATAAATCAGGTTTTACAACAAATATCTCGTGCACGTACTCGTCACCTCACGTACACGGTGCTCACATATCACAACTGTACCAAATCCTAAGGGGATTCCCCCCCCCCCCCCCCCACAAGGTTAGGCAAGCCACTTACCTCGAACCAAGCACAATCAATCGGTAACAATGCCTTTTCCACGAATATCCGACTCTGAATGGCCCAAATCTAGCCAAAATCAATTACATACCATAAATACAACTATAAGAAACTAATCTATTTAATGAAATCAAAGCTAAAACAAGAAATTAGAAAATCGCCCCAAAAAGCCTCCCTGGGCCCACGTCTCGGAAACGGGTAAAGGTTACAAAATATGAACACCCATTCACTCACGAGTCCAACCATATAAGAATTACTTGAATCTAACCTCAAATCGCCTTTCAAAACTCAAAATTTTAGTCTAGGAAGTTTCTACCATTTTCCCCCAAATTTCCAACTCAAATCCCTAATTAGATGATGAAAATAGTAATAGATACATGAAATATAGTCCAATCCGGGTTAGAATCACTTACCCCAAAAATTTCCTTGAAGAACCCTCGAAACATCGCCTCACACCGAGCTCTCAAAGTCCCAAAATTGAAAATGGAAATCAAACCCTCGAACTTGACCTTTTTTGCCCAGTGATTCCGCATCTGCGAACTACTAGTCGCACATGTGACGCCGCACCTGCGAAATTTCCATCGCAGGTGCGGAGATGGCTTAAGGTCCAAAGATCCGCTTCTGTGGACCAGGGCACGCACCTGCGGGCCCGCTTTTGCAGATGACCTTCCGCATCTGCGACTCTGCCCAGGCCGCCCATTTTTCGCTCCTGAGGTTAATCCTCCGCATCTGCGGATGCGCAGATGCGGCTCCCATTTTGCACATGCGCTCACAGACCAAGCTTGACCAAACCACACCTGTGCTCCTCCTTCCGCACGTACGATCCCACACCTGCGGTCTCCCCTCCGCAGGTGCAAAAACACGAGAAACCAGAAAATCTTCAGCAACTAGCCTAAGTCCAAATTCAATTTGTTAAGCATCCGAAACACACCCGAGGCCCCCGGGACCTCAACCAAACATACCAACCAGTTCTAAAATACCATACAAACTTAGTCGAGACCTCGAATCACATCAAACAACGCTAAAAACACGAATCACCCTCCGATTCAAACTTAATGAACTTGAAACTTTAAATTTCTACAACCGATGCCGAAACCTATCAAATCACGTCCGATTGACCTCAAATTTTGTACACAAGTCTTAATTGACATTATGGACCTAATCCAACTTCCGGAATCGGAATCCGACCGCGATATCAAAAAGTCCACTACCAGTCAAAATCTCTAAAAATTTGACTTTCGCCAATTCAAGCCAAAATCAGTTACAAACCTCCAAAACACAATCCAGACATGCCCCTAAGTCCAAAATCACCCAACGGAGCTAACTAAATCGATGAAAATCCATTCTGGAGTCGTCTTCACGCAGTCCCGACTCCCGACTACGGTCAAAATCCTAAGACTTAAGCTTCCGTTTAGGGACTAAGTGTCCCAATTCACTATGAAACCACAACAACAACCTCCCGGCAAGTCACATAAGAAGAAAACGATACGGGGAAAGTAGTAAACAGGGGATCGAAATCAACTAGGCATGCTTCATAGAGTTTAAATAAGTAGTTAAAGCACATAGACATGCGATATTAGAATGAACAGGATAACTACATATATTGGAATAGCTTAATTAAGAATGAAAACAGACTAATACGCATTTAAACGGTATAACTCAAATTAAAGGGAAAACAGGTTGCTACTCAGTAAAATAAATCAGGTTTTACAACAAATATCTCGTGCACGTACTCGTCACCTCACGTACACGGTGCTCACATATCACAACTGTACCAAATCCTAAGGGGATTCCCCCCCCCCCCCCCACAAGGTTAGGCAAGCCACTTACCTCGAACCAAGCACAATCAATCGGTAACAATGCCTTTTCCACGAATATCCGACTCTGAATGGCCCAAATCTAGCCAAAATCAATTACATACCATAAATACAACTATAAGAAACTAATCTATTTAATGAAATCAAAGCTAAAACAAGAAATTAGAAAATCGCCCCAAAAAGCCTCCCTGGGCCCACGTCTCGGAAACGGGTAAAGGTTACAAAATATGAACACCCATTCACTCACGAGTCCAACCATATAAGAATTACTTGAATCTAACCTCAAATCGCCTTTCAAAACTCAAAATTTTAGTCTAGGAAGTTTCTACCATTTTCCCCCAAATTTCCAACTCAAATCCCTAATTAGATGATGAAAATAGTAATAGATACATGAAATATAGTCCAATCCGGGTTAGAATCACTTACCCCAACAATTTCATTGAAGAACCCTCGAAACATCGCCTCACACCGAGCTCTCAAAGTCCCAAAATTGAAAATGGAAATCAAACCCTCGAACTTGACCTTTTCTGCCCAGTGATTCCGCATCTGCGAACTACCAGTCGCACAAGTGACGCCGCACCTGCAAAATTTCCATCGCAGGTGCGGAGATGGCTTAAGGTCCAAAGATCCGCTTCTGTGGACCAGGGCACGCACCTGTGGGCCTGCTTATGCGGATGACCTTCCGCATCTGCGACTCTGCCCAGGCCGCCCCTTTTCGGTCCTACGGTCAATCCTCCGCTCTCATTTGGCATCTGTGCTCACAGACCAAGCTTGACTAAACCGCACCTGTGCTCCACCTTCCACACGTGCGATCCCGCACCTGCGGTCTCCCCTCCGCAGGTGCGAAAACACCAGAAACCAGAAAATCTTCAGCAACTAGCCTAAGTCCAAATTCAATTTGTTAAGCATCTGAAACACACCCGAGGCCACCGGGACCTCAACCAAACATACCAACCAGTGCTAAAACACACGAACTTAGTCAAGCCCTCGAATCACATCAAACAACGCAAAAAATACGAATCACCCTCCGATTCAAACTGAATGAACTTGAAACTTTATATTTCTACAACCGATACCGAAACCTATCAAATCACGTCCGATTGACCTCAAATTTTGCACACAAGTCATAATTGACATTACAGACCTACTCCAACTTCCGGAATTGGAATCCGACCCCGATATCAAAAAGTTCACTACCGGTCAAAATCTCCAAAAAATTCGACTTTCGCCAATTCAAGCCAAAATCAGCTACATACCTCCCAAACACAATCTGGACATGTCCCTAAGTCCAAAATCACCTAACGGAGCTAACAGAATCGACGAAACTCCATTCCATAGTCGTCTTCACACAGTCCCAACTGCGGTTAAAATTCTAAGACTTAAACTTCCATTTAGGGACAACGTATCCCAATTCACTCCGAAACTACAACAACAACCTCCCGGGAAGTCACATAAGTAGAAAACGATATGGGAAAAGTAGTAAACTGGGGATCAGGGCTATAACTCTAAAAACGACCGACTGGGTCATTACAGCTCGTCCCTCGGCACTCAGCACTCGTACTCAGTAGGTACCTGCACTCACTGGGGGTGTGTACAGACTCCAGAGGAGCTCCTTCAGCCCAAGAGCTATAATCGGCACGGACAACTCACGTGCTGCACGGTCAAATCACGTGCTATAGTATTAATACCTGTATCCGCACGGATAACTCACGTGCTATAATAAGCCAATCTGACCTACTGCGGCGTACAGCCCGATACCATAATAACAAAGTATATAAAGACAATATGGCCTGCTACGGCGTGCAGTCCGATCCCATATTTATCCTCACAATCAGGCCCTCGACCTCACTCAGTCATCAATCTCTCCAGTCTTTCGGGCTCACAATGTCATGAAACTAGCCCAAAATGATGATATGACGAATCAATAAATAGCAACAGAGACTGAGAGATGATATGAAATGAATGAACAGGACTGAGTATGAATTTATAATTTAAACAAATAAATCGAAAACAGAAATGACCTCTGTGGGTCCCAATAATACCAACATTTGCCTAAGCATTTTTTTTCTAACATAAGTCACAACTCGATAACTCTAGTACGTAGAGATTTCATGATTACAGATAAGTTCAGGTAACTACACAGTACACAGGAATAACGGGGTCACTGTTCAAACGGTGCACACCCACACGCCCGTCACCTAGCATGTGCATCACCTCAACACCAAACACATAACACATATCATCAGGGTTCATACCCTCAGCACCAAGATTAGAAGAGTTACTTACCTCGAACAAGCTGAATCCAATGTCGAGCAAGCTAAACAATGCTCCAGAAATTCCATTCTGAGCGTATCAACTTCCGAACGGCTCGAATCGTTAAATCTTAAGAAACTTCCAGATTCCAATCAAAAACTCAAAATCTTTCAATGCCAGAAAATATTTTTCCCAATCTCAGCCACTACATATAGGAGCAACAACTAAAAATACCCCATTTGACAATAAATTAAGCAATCCTAAAATCATTACTTTGGGTTCCATACAATAGAGCAAGAACCTAGGTACAAGATACGAAAAAGACATGATAACACAAAAAGAGAGCTTTTTGAAGAGTACGCAAAGCAAATGGTGTAACGATCCGGCCGGTCGTTTTGAGTATTACAGCCCCGTTCTCATATTTAATGCTCAATTTATGCCTTACAGTTAATTTATAACTTATCAGGTTATTTGGTTCGTGTCCGGAAAGATTTCGGAGTGAAATGAGATACTTAGTCTCATAATTGAAAACTTAAGTTGGAAAAGTTGACCGGATATTGACTTATGAGTAAATGACCTCGGAATTGAATTCTAATGATTCCAATAGCTCCGTATGGTAATTTTGGACTTAGGACCGTGTCCGGAAAATTAATTGGAGGTCCATAGTGGAATTAGGCTTGAAATGCCGAAAGTTGAATTTTTGGGAAGATTAACCGGGGGTTGACTTTTGTTATCGGGGTTGGAATCTAATTATAAAAATTTGAATAGCTCTGTTATGTCATTTATGACTTGTGTGCAAAATTTGAAGTCATTATATATTTATTTGTTGTGTTTCGGCATAAGATATAGAATTTGAGAGTTCAAAGTTCATAGATTTTATTTTGAGGTGCAATTCGTCGTTTTGATGTTATTTGATATGATTTGAGGCCTCGATTAGGTCCGTGTTATGTTATGGAACTTGTTGGTATGTTCAGATGGGGTCCCGAGGGGCTCGGGTGAGTTTCGGATGGTTAACGGATCAAATTCGGACTTAGAAGAAATCTGAAGTTTCTGCCTTCTGATGCAATCGCACCTGCGGAACTTGGCTCGCAGGTGCGACCACGCAGAAGCGTAATGGACATCACAGGTATGCAAGGTTCACAGAAGCAGACAGGAAACTCGCACAAGCGAGCTCGCAGGTGTGAGCTGAGATGCGCAGAAGCGGAGGCTGGGCTGGTGACTGTGGATCGCAGATACGGAAGGCATCTCGCAGGTGCAGACACGCACCTGTACGTGGGTGATTGCATAAGCGAGGAATTTCATAGAAGCGAGGGAATATCCGCAAAAGTGGTTGCACAACAGCGGTTAAAGAGGCCGTAGGTGTGGAACCTCTGGACAGTGTACAAATAACAGAGGGTTCCGTGATTTTCTCATTTTTGGACATTCCAAAAACGGGTTGAGGCGAATTTTGAGCGAGAAATCATGGGAAAACTTGAGGTAAGTCCCTTGTGATCATTTCTACTCCATAATATTGAATTATCATTGAATAATCTGACTAGATTACATGTTTTTTGAGGGGTAAATCGAAGATTTGAACTTAGAGATTTGAAAATAAGATTTGATAATTTGGGGGTAGAGTTGAGGTCGGATTTTGGTAAAATTAGTATGGGTAGACTCGTAGTAGAATGGGCTTTCGGATTTTGCAACTTTTGTTGGGTTCCGAGATGTGGGTCCTACGGGCGATATTTGGAGTGTAATTTCGGATTTTTATGGAAAATTAGCATTTTCTTATGGAATTAATTCCAATAAATTTTATTGACTGAATCAAATTAATTATGGCTAGATTCGAGGCGTTTGGAGAATAATTCACGAGGCAAAGGCATACGGGAGTAAAGAATTACACGGTTTGAGGTAAGTAACACTTCTAAACTTGGTTCTGAGGGTATGAATCCCCGAATTTGGTATGATATAAATTGTTTGGAGGTGACACACACGATATGTGACGAGCATGTGGACGTGCACCATATAAATTGTATCTTGAATAAATCCTATGTAGTTGTAAGATTAATGAATCATGTTATTATCTGAACATTCTCCACATGTTAGACAAATTGAGCTGAGGCTCCTATTAAAGATCATGTTTAGGCTACGTGCCAATATTTTGGGACCCATGGGGTCGTGTTGCTGTTGAATTAATTGTTCAAAAATATAAATTTCACACTCAGTAATATTTGTCCATTGTGAGGATATTTATGGGATTGAGCTGCGCGATGCAGCAGGCCATAATGGCTTTATACATTATTATTATTATATGGATTGGGGCTGCCCGCCTGCAGCAGGCCTTATAGGCTTTACTATTTTATGGATCGGGGTTGTCCGCCTGCAGCAGGCCTTATAGGCTTTGTTATTATACGGATCGGGACTGCCCGCCTGCAGTAGGCCATATTGGCTTTATATAGAGCTTGGGCTGAAGGAGCCCCTCCAGAGTCTGTACATCCCCAGTGAGTGTAGATGATTATATATATTTGGTATGGATTTCCCAAGGATGGATTGGCCTTATACGGTACTGGGTGACTGACTGTCAGTCGATGTGTATTTATATATACGTGTTGGAACACCCCTGGGCTGGATTGGCCATAAATTGTACCGTGTGACCGAATAATTTGTGACCAGTATTTACATGAGGTCTTTCTACTGAGATGTCATATTCCTAATATCATGCAATATTGATCTATTTCACTTGTACTGAGTTCTACTGTTGAACTTGAGAGCATGCCTATATTTTTGTACCATTATTTATATTGGACTGTACCTGCAGAGCTCATTACTACTTTCAGCCCAGAGGTTAGTCTTGTTACTTATTGAGTTGGTTGTACTCATACTACACTTTGCACCTTGTGTGCAGATCTAGGTGCTTTCGGACACGGCGGCTGTTAGACCTTAGTGTGTTACCAGTTGGAGACTATCAGGGTAGTTGCCTGGCGTCCGCTGACCTTGTCTCTCTTTCCTCAAGTTATTATACTGTTCTATACTTTCAGACAATGAATTTTATAAGTCAGACTTTGTATTCATAGTAGATGCTCATGTACACAGTGACACCGAGTTTTGGGAGTATTATATTTGTATTTATTGAGATTGTCGGCTTGCCTAGTATTGAGATAGGCGCCATCACGACAGGTGAGATTTTGGATCGTGACAAGTTGGTATCATAGCTCTAGGTGACATAGGTCTCACGAGTCATGAGCAAGTTTAGTAGAGTCTTGCGGATCTGTACGGAGATGTCTGTACTTATCTTTGATAGGTTGCCGAACCCTTAGGATGTATTCAGTCATGCTAACTTGTTGATTTCAGAGACTAAAAATCTTGTTATTCTATTCTCTCATAGATGGTGAAGACACGTACTACTGGATCAGACGGTCAGCCACTAGTGCCACCAGTTAGGGCCACAAGAGACCGGGGCCGTGGTAGAGGCCGAGGCCGAGGCCGAGGTAGAGGTCGAGGTATAGCTCGTGCAGCAGTTGGAGCAGCACCTATAGTACCACCAATTGCTCCAGTTCAGGAGCAGAATCTGGATACAGTTGAGCTAGAGGGACTAGCTCAGGCACCAGCTACACCTATTGTGATTCCAGGCCTTTAGGAGGATCTGGCCCATATATTGACAGTTTGTACTGGTCTTGCTCAGGTGGTTTCGGCTCAGGCCGTACCTGCCACTTCTCAGGCAGGGAGAGGTACTCATACCCCTATTGCCTGTATTCCAGACCAGGAAGTACAGGGACTTTAGATACCGGGGGCACTACCAGCCCAGCTAGTTGTAGCCACTCAGGCCCCGGTAGTCCTTGTTATGGTAGATGATGAGCAGAGAAGACTTGAGAGATTTGGGAGGCTTCGACCTTCATCATTTATTGGTGCTGAGTCAGAGGATGCTCAGGGTTTTCTGGATAAGTGCCAGCGGATGCTTCGGACAACAGGTATTATCGAGACCAGTGGAGTCTCGTTCACTACTTTTCAGTTTTCTGGGGCTGCCTTCAGATGGTGGGAGGCTTATGAGAGACGCATGCCGATTGGTGCAGTACCACTTACATGGCAGGAGTTCTCCGTTCTCTTTTTGGAGAAGTTTGTGCCACAATCTCGCAGAGAGGAGCTGCGCAGATAGTTTGAGCAGTTACATTAGGATGGCATGTCTATGACGCAATACGATATGAGATTTTCTGAGTTGGCTCGTCACGTAGTTTGGTTGGTTCCCACTGATAAGGAGAGGATTAGGAGGTTCATTGATGACCTCACTTATCAGTTGCGGTTACTTATGACTAAGGAGAGGGTATCTGGTGCCACTTCTGACGAGGTGGTTGACATTGCTCGGTAGATAGAGGTGGTTTGCAGTTAGGAGCATGGTGACAGGGAGGCTAAGAGGCCTCGAGGTTCGGGCAATTTTGGTGGGGTACCTTCTGGAGGGCAGTTCTATCACAATAAGGGTCGTCCAGTTCATCATGGTGCATCATCCAGTCGTGGTTCATATAGTTCTCATCAGAGTCAGTCAGCTCTCAGTGCCCTTCCAGCCTCGAGTACGCTCTGTGCACCATCAGTTCAGGGGTCATATGTACCAGGTCCTTCTGGTAGTTATTCTAGTTCCCGAGGTCCGCCTCAAAACTCGCCACCATTCTTCGAGATGGAGTGCTATGAGTGTGGAGAGCTGGGCCATATGAGGAAATATTGTCCCCACCATACGCGAGGTCCAGTTCAGCAGAGGAGTCAGGATACTACTTCTGCACCTGTTGCTCCACCACCCGCTCAGCCAGCTCGGGGTGGGACTTAGTGAGCTAGGGGTCACCCAAGAGGGGGAGGCTGATCCGGTGGCAGTCTGGGCCGATTCTATGCTTTTCCTGCCATACCAGATGCTGTTGCTTCAGATGCAGAGATCACAGGTATTATCTCAGTGTGCCACATAGAGGCATCTATATTATTTGACCCTGGTTCCACATATTTGTATGTTTTATCATATTTTGTTCATTTTCTGGATATGTCGCGTGAGTCCTTAGTTTCACATGTTCATGTATCTACGCCGGCGGGCGATACTATAATTGTTTACCGGTTTAGTATGGTCAATTTAGATATTATCTATGTATGGTGAGATATTAGATGTTTTTGTTATATGGATTTGGACCGAGTGGGGGAGTCTGCTATCTACGATCGGATTGCGCGATTATGTGTGTTATTGGTTTCGTTCCGAGGTACACTTGTGGATTAGTTATGACTTGCAGAGGTTGAGATCAGAGATGACTTGAGTAAGAAAATCTCTTAAATGCGGGTTATATTGCACTATATGAGATGATTAAATTATTATTTTGAAGGATATAGTGCGCACGGAGTATGAATTTGATTGGTGGTGTTAAGGCATGGTTACTTCTTTGGGGGTTGTTGTGCTAATGGGGGCTTGTGTCTTTTGGCCCATTCGGGCAGTGCAACTTAGATTTGAGCATAGTGGGTGACTTTCGAAAGGGTTATAATGGATTCAAAATGTACACGTAGAAATTGAAATTTTTTTGAATTTGTATATCACTAGAATCAGTTACTTACATTTCAGGACGTGCGGTAATTTGTATCAGGACGTGCGGTAATTTTGTTTGACTATGGATTCTACATTTCAGTATAAGAAATGAAAGAGGAATAATTTTAAATTCACATAAGGTATTTTCAGAGTGAGTGTTACGGTTGGGGTATTTATGAAGGTGCTTAAGAAGAATACAGGGGCTTATGGGCCTTAGGGCGATATGGTTTTATGTTAGGATGTCTTGTAGCGAGATTTGGATAAGGATAGTAGTGTTTTGACAAGGAGAAATGTCAATTTGAGGGTGATTCAAAAGAAACTTGAAGAAAATAGGACAAATGGGTTACATAATGGATTAGTATGGTAATGGTATGCTCGGTTCTTTTAGTTTTTATAGTGATGTGGAGGCTTTATAGATGTTTTGGTGGCAATATTTTAGGTTTTGGTGACCATCGTGGCTTGGACGAGATAGAGAAATTAATTCTGATAGTTGATTTGGTAAAAATAGATTTCAAAATGTTCTTAATGGTTTCTACCATGGTTGAAATCGGATATTTTCTACCGGTGTAGGGAACATGTTGTGCATTGTGATTTCCTCCGGGAAAGAAGCAAGAGAAAAGTTTCCAACTAATAGGGTATGTAATTAGCTGGTGACTCAGAGTTTATAATGAGATTCTCGTGCTTTTCACGTGATATATGTGGTGTGGTGTGCGGGATTTAGATTTATATGTACGAGGTGGCAGTTCAGTCTTGAAAGGAAGATCACGAATTATGGACGGAATAGTCAGTGTTATACATTTAGATGAATGTTATAGTTGCTCGGTAATCCCTGATAAGGGTGTGCGGTTGAAAGAGGCATTGTATTTTGATTTACGGATGTGCATTGGTTTTACGGTACTCTCCTGGTTGATATTCAAATTATTGATATTATTGGTACGTGAGTTGTCCGTGCGGGTTTAGATATTGATACTATAGCACGTGAGTTGTCCGTGTGAGTGATGTTAATGTGAGCTCTAGAAGAGCTGGTTACTGTGATTAAATTTGTGTGTCTTGGTTCTACTATATATAATAATCTTATAGCATTATAGTCGTGGTGGTGCTTGTTGAACTTACAATACGGTTCTCTACTTTGAGACACCTTCCATTTTGGGTACAAGGTTGCGCAGTTGTGGATTGAGTTGTATTGGTGTGGTATGCCAATAAGATAGTTGCGTTTAATAATATAAGGTCATTGGACCTAGAATGGATACTATCAGGTTTGATTCCGGTATATTGGGAGGATAATATTGAAAGTCGGCTTAGGAGAGGATTGTGGTTCTGATTGGGGCAAAAGAGCTCCAGGCTAGTTGATCTGATGAGTGGTTATGAATTTTTGATTGTTCTTTCATCATTAGCAGTGTACGAAGGTTTTGGAATGAGGTTCTGTTGAATGCAGGGTTTTATACTAGTACTTGGTTGGTTTTGAGTAGTTACTGTGATCATAAATGGTGTTACGAGTATGCGAGTTGTGTAGTATGTTATGCGATTGTATCTAGGATTATGATTATGGCTGGGTACAGCTTGTTCAGGCTTATACAGTGGGTAGATGTGAGATTCGGGTCTTGAAAAGAATTCTGGATGTTAGAAATTTGGCTCCAAGGTTTTTGGGCTAAGGTTAAATTAATGATTTTCAGTTATGTTGTGTTGTCAGGCCTATACAATTTACACAGAATAGGGTGGCGTGGGATCACCCCGGGTACGTGCGTGGTAATATGGAACAGTGATTTGGTGGCTTGGAAACAACTCTTTGCACATTCGAGGACGAACGTATGTTTAAGTGGGGGAGAATGTAATAACTCGACCGGTCGTTTTGAGTATTACAACCTCGTTCCCCCATTTACTGCTCAATTTATGCCTTATAGTTGATTTATGACTTATCAGGTTAGTTGGTTCAGGTCCGAAAAGATTTCGGAGTGAAATGAGACACTTAGTCTCATAATTAAAAAATTAAGTTGGAAAAGTTGACCGGATATTGACTTATGAGTAAACGACCTTGGAATTAAATTTTGGTGATTCCAATAGCTCCGTATGGTGATTTTGGACTTAGGAGCGTGTCCGAAAAATTAATTAGAGGTTCGTAGTGGAATTAGGCTTGAAATGCCGAAAGTTGAATTTTTAGGAAGTTTGACCAGGGGTTGACTTTTGATATCGGGGTCGGATTCTGATTCTGAAAATTTGAATACCTTTGTTATGTCATTTATGACTTTTGTGCAAAATTTGAAGTCATTCCAAATTTATTTGATGTGTTTCATCACAAGATATAGAATTTGAAAGTTCAAAGTTCTTAGATTTTGATTTGAGGTGCGATTCGTCGTTTTGATGTTGTTTGATATTCTTTGAGGCCTCGAGTAGGTCCGTGTTATGTTATGAAACTTGTTGGTATGTTCGGACGGGGTCCCGGGGGGATCGGGTGAGTTTCGGATGGTTAACGGATCAAATTCGGACTTAGAAGAAATCCAAAGTTTCTGCCTTCTGGTGCAATCACACCTGCGGAATGGCTCGCAGGTGCGACCACACAGAAGTGTAATGGACATCGTAGGTTCGCAAGGTTCGTAGAAGCGGACAGGAAACTCGCACAAGCGAGCTCGCAGGTGCGAGCTGAGATGCGCAGAAGAAGAGGCAGGGCTAGTGACTGTGGAGCGCAGATTCGGAAGGCATCTCGCAGGTGCGGACACGCACCTGCGCGTGGGTGATCGAAGAAGCGATGAATTTCATAGAAGCGAGGGAAAATCCGCAGAAGCGGTCGCGCAACAACGATTAAAGAGGCCACAAGTGCGGAACATCTGGACAGTGTACAAAAAACAGAGGTTCCGTGATTTCCTCATTTTTGGATATTCAAAACACGGGTTGGGGCAATGTTTGAGCGAGAAATCACGGGAAAACTTGAGATAAGTCCCTTGTGATCATTTCTACTCCATAATATTGAATTATCATCGAATAATCCGACTAGATTACATGTTTTTGAGGTGTAAATCGGAGATTTGAACTTAGAGATTTGGAAATAAGATTTGATGATTTGGGGGTCGAGTTGAGGTCGGATTTTGGTAAAATTAGTATAGGTAGACTCGTGGTGGAATGTGCTTTCGGATTTTGTAACTTTTGTTGGGTTCCGAGACGTGGTCCCCACGGGTGATTTTGGAGTGTAATTTTGGAGTTTTATGGAAACTTAGCATTTTCTTATGGAATTAATTCCAATAAATTTTATTGACTGAATCGAATTAATTGTGGCTAGATTCGAGGCATTTGGAGGACAATTCATGAGGTATAGGCATACCAGAGTAAAGAATTACACGGTTTGAGGAAGTAACACTTCTAAACTTGGTTCTAAGGGTATGAATCCCCGAATTTGGTATGATATAAATTGTTTGGAGGTGACACACACGATATGTGACGAGCATGTGGACGTGCACCATATAAATTGTGTCTTGAATAAATCCTATGCAGTTGTAAGATTAATGATTCATGTTATTATTTGAACATTCTCCACATGTTAGAGAAATTGAGCTGAGGCTCCTATTAAATATCATGTTTAGGTTACGTGCCAATATTTTGGGACCCATGGGGTCGTGTTGCTATTGAATTAATTGTTAGAAAATATACATTTCACACTCAGTAATATTTGTCCATTGTGAGGATATTTATGGGATTGAGTTGCGCGACGCAGCAGGCCATAATGGCTTTATACATTATTATTATATGGATCGGGATTGCCCGCCTGCAACAAGACATATAGGCTTTGTTATTATACGGATCGGGACTGCCCGCCTGTAGTAGGCCATATTGGCTTTATATAGTGCTTGGGCTGAAGGAGCCCCTCCGGAGTTTGTTCACCCCAGTGAGCATAGATGAGATTATATATTCGGGATGGATTTCCTAGGGCATGGACTTGCCTTACTTATTTGTATTGTAATGAGTTTACCCGGACATGGATCTTGTCCGTAAGTTATATTTGGGGATAAAATTATCCCAGGGCTGGATTGGCCTTATACGGTACTGGGTGACTGACTATCAGTCGATGTGTATTTATATATACGGGTTAGAACACCCCTAGGCTGGATTGGCCATAACCTGTACCGTGTGACCGAATAATTTGTGACTAGTATTTACATGAGGTCTTTCTACTGAGATGTCATATTCCTTATATCATGCAGTATTGATCTATTTCACTTCTACTGAGTTTTACTGTTGAACTTGAGAGCATGCCTACATTTTTGTACCATTATTTATATTGGACTGTACTTGCGGAGCTCGTCACTACTTTCAGCCCAGAGGTTAGTCTTGTTACTTATTGAGTTGGTTGTACTCATACTACACTCTGCACCTTGTGTGCAGATCCAGGTGCTTCCGGGCACAGCGGTTGTTAGACCTCAGTGTGTTACCAGTTGGAGACTATCAGGATAGCTGCCTGGCGTCCGCTGACCTTGTCTCTCTTTCCTTCAGTTATTGTACTGTTCTATACTTTCAGATAGTGGTTTTTATTATTCAGACTTTGTATTCATATTAGATGCTCATATACTCAGTGACACCGAGTTTTGGGAGTGTTATATTTGTATTTATGAGATTTCTTTCGTTGAATTTAATTATCATGTTTTCAAACTTAAAAGATATGGTGGTTTATTGAGATTGTCGGTTTGCCTAGTATTGAGATAAGCGCCATCACAACATGTGAGATTTTAGGTCGTGACAAATGAAAAGCGTGAATTTGAGAAAACCATATAAACTCAAAGAGAAAACATGGCCAGGGGAAAAAAAATAAAGATATTTTAATAAGGGAAATTAATGTAGGATGAAGGTGAGATGAATTAAGCGGGATTCCAGGAGCAGTTGAATTTAGGTTTATAGGGAACTGAAATCGAGGCAAATGCTTCACCATTTAGTCAAATAAAGTAATGTTTTGTTGTGCCTTTAAGTTCTACTCCATTTTTCTTCAATAGTAATGAGAATTCCACTACGTACTTTTTTCAAATAATTTTTTCGGACACGCTCCTAAGTCCATGTCATGAACCCAAATTTCCCTCTGTAGGATGTCGTGATGGCACTTAGTCTCTAAGACTTGGTAAGCCTATCAATGCGGAATAACAATAGAAATTTGAAATAAATAAACCTGCAATTCAACTAATTACAACTCCCAAAATCCGGTAGGAATAAGTCACAAGCTTCTAAGAATTTATCTTCAATGCCTTTATACATCAAGGTCTAAAGAAAATAAGGAAACAACATAATAAGGATAGAAGGGGACTCCAGAGTCTGCGGACGCTGGTAGATATACCTCGAAGTTTCCTCATACGGCTAATTCACTGATGCCTGCTCGGATAAGATGTGCCTGGATCTGCACAAAACGATGTGCAGAAGCGTAGTATGAGTACACCACAGCAGTACCTAGTAAGTGCCAAGCCTAAACTCGGTGTAGTAGTGACGAGGTCAGGTCAGGCCCTACTGGAATAATAAAAGACATGGTGAAATGTATAATAATATAATAAAAATAAAATGACAATGGAAATGAATCGAGTAAATAGTATGTCACCATTTAACTACACAGAATAAGGGAAAATAATACCTCGCGGAAACAAAACAGAATTTTTTAACTTTAAGAAAATCACAACAATAATCAAAGGTAACTACGGCCATAAATAAATATCAACAAGGGCACTCCCAAGGTACCGCCTCGTAGTCCCAAATTATAACTAAATTCACAATATCTCATTTCCTTATATCACCGCGGGAGCCTTCACATTTAATTTTAAAGAAAAATATTTTTTTCCAAAATAGCATCCCGCGTTTTAGCCACCCTTATCACACCACCTGACTTCTAGTAGTTCCCCTACTAGCCACGCGTATCAAGCCACCCTTATCACACCGCCTGACTTCTAGTAGTTCCCCTACTAGCCACGCGTATCAAGCCACCCTTATCTCACCGCATGCGTTTCAACACCCAGACCTTATACCACCGCATGCGTATGAATATCACAATATATCATAATTTGCACCTCAAGTGCCCAAATAATTTAATTTTCCAAAATAAACAACATCAACAGTACTTTCCACAACAGGGAGCTTACGGCTCAATCATAATCAGTACAAAATCTCATAAAATATTCGAGAATAATAACTCAGCAAAAAATAATATTTAAAAATTATTTTTTATACGTTGCCTCAGTTCCAAATTTAAAATATCAAATACTTCATATTAATAATATTTAACAAAATAAAATAATTTAATTATATGCAACAGTGCTCTACACAATTTAAAGACACAATCTTCCATATTTAGCCCATGTACACACTCGTCACCTCGTGTACACGACTTTCAACATATTACAATTATCACATCAATACCAATCCTAGGGAGAATTTCCCCCGCACAAGGTTAGACAAGTCACATACCTCGACTTGCTCCAAATTAATCTACTAGTAGGCCTTTTCCTCGATTATCCAACTCTGAATGGCTCGAATCTAGCAAAACTAATTCGATACAGTCAACAACAATTATAGGAATCAATTTCATAAGAAAATACTATATTTTTCAATAAAATCCGAAATTAACTCAAAAATCGCCCACATCTCGGAATCCGGCGAAAGTTACGGAATATGAACGCTCGTTAAACCACGAGTCTAACCATACCAAAATGACTAAAATTCGATAACAATTCGACCCTCAAATCTATCCAAGAGTGTTTTCAAAATTTTCCAACTTAAATCACCAATTAAATGTTAAAAACAATGATGGATTCACGTAATCTAACCAAAATTTAGTTAAGACCACTTACGTCATTGTTTTCCTTGAAAATCTCCCAAATATCGCTCTCCTAGAGCTCCAAATCGGTAAAAATGAAAAATGGGATGAAGTCCCATTTTCAGAACATAAACATTCTGCCCAATGATTTCTTTTATGCGATCGCGGCCCAACTTACGCGATCGCGAAGCACAAATTTTAACTGCCCAAAAATTAACTCTACGCGATCGTGAAGCACAATCTCCGCAAGCCTACGCAATCGCGAACTTTCTCACGCGATCGTGAAGCATTAAGCGTGCGGCACAGCTCCTCCCTTTGTTCCTCTTCGCGAACGCGGCCTAGCCCACGCGTTCGCGATGCACAGTTTTCTTCAACTTACGCGATCACAGTTCCCCTACACGTGATCGCATAGAGTAAAATCTCCACTGCTCACTTAAGCATATGTGATCACGGACCTTCTCACACGATCGCATAGAAGGAAACCAGTGACAGAAAACCAGCATTCTTCAGCTGGAATGCAAAGTCCAAAATTGATCCGTTAACCATCTGAAACTCACCCGAGGCCCCCGGGACCTCAACCAAATACACCAACAAATCCTAAAATATCATACGAACTTAGTCGAAGCCTCAAATCACATCAAACAATGCTAAAAGCACGAATCATACCTCAATTCAAGCCTAATGAAACTAAAATATTTTAACTTCTACATTCGATGCCAAAATCTATCAAATCAAGTCCGGTTGACCTCAAATTTTGCACACAAGTCATAAACGACATAACAGACCTATTCAAATTTTTAGAATCGGATTCCAACCCCGATATCAAAAAGTCAACTCCCCGGTCAAACTTCTAAACTCAAATATCTATTTTTAGCTATTTCAGGCCTGATTTAACTATGGACCTCCAAATAATTTTTCGGACATGCTTCTAAGTCCAAAATTACCATACAGAGCTATTGGAATCATCAAAATTCTATTCCGGGGTTATTTACACATAGGTCGACATCCAGCCAACCTTTTCAACTTAGATTTTAAACTTTGGAACTAAGTGTTCCAATTCATTCCAAGACCTCACCGGACCCGAACCAATTACCCCCGGCAAGTCACATAATAGTTATAAAGTACAGAATGAGCAGTAAATGGGGAAACATGGCTACAACTTTTAAAACGACTGGCTGGGTCGTTACATCCTCCCCCTTTTAAATAAATGTTCGCCCTCGAATGGGTTTAGAATTATACCTGGAGTGGTGAAAAGATGAGGATAACAACTGTGAATATCATGCTCGGTCTCCCAAGTTGCCTCCTTGACCGGATGACCCCTCCAATGTACTTTTATTGAAGAAATGCTCTTTGATCTTAGCTTTCTAACCTGTCTGTCCAAAATGGCCACTGGTTCCTCGACATAAAATAGATTTTTGTCCAACTGGACTGAGCTGAAGTCTAACACATGAGACGGATCACCATGATACTTCCAGAGCATGGAAACATGGAACACTAGATGAACTGCAGAGAGACTATGTGGTAGTGCAAGTCTGTAAGTCACCTCTCCAACTATCTCAAGAATCTCAAAAGGTACGATATACCTCGGACTCAACTTGCCCTTATTTTCGAACCTCATAATACCCTTCATAGGCAAAACCCGGAGCAAGACCTGCTCACCAACCATGAATGCAATATCACGAACCTTCCGATCCACATAACTCTTTTGTCTAGATTGGGTTGTATGTAGTCGATCCTGAATCAAATAAACCTTTTCCAAAGCATCTTGAACTAAGTCCGTACCCAATAGTCTAGCTTCACCCGGTTCAAACCAACCCACTGGAGACCGGCACCGCCTACCATACAAGGCCTCATACGGATCCATCTGAATGCTCGACTGGTAGCTGTTGTTGTAATAAAACTCTGCAAGTGGCAAGAATTGATCCCAAACACCCCCAAAATCTCACACACGCACGAAGCATATCCTCTAATATCTGAATAGTGCGCTCGGACTGTCTGTCCGTTTGAGGGTGAAATGTTGTACTCAAATCTACCTGAGTACCCAACTCTCATTGTACAGCTCTCCAGAACCATGATGTAAACTGTGTACCCCGGTCAGAGATGATGGATACCGGTACGCCATGAAGCCTAACTATCTTGCGAATATAAACCTGAGCCAGCTGCTCCAAAGAGTAAGTAGTAACTACAGGAATGAAATGAGCTGACTTGGTCAATCTATCCACAATCACCCAAACTGCATCGAACTTCCTCTGAGTCCGTGGGAGCCCAACAACGAAATCCATAGTGATACGCTCCCACTTCCACTCAGGAATTTATAACTTCTAAAGCAAACCACCAGGTCTCTGATGCTCGTACTTGACGTGTTGACAATTTAGACACCGAGCTACATATGCCACTATATCCTTTTTCATTCTCCTCCACCAATAATGTTGCCGCAAATCTTGATACATTTTGGCGGCACCTGGATGAATACAATACCTGGAACTATGTTCCTCTTCAAGAATTAATTCACAAAGCCCATCCACATTAGGCACACAAATATGACCATGCATCCGCAGAACTCCATCTTTCCCCACAGCAACCTGTTTGGCATCACCGTGTCGCACTGTGTCCTTAAGGACAAGCAAATGAGGATCATTATATTGTCGCTCTTTGATACGCTCATATAAAGAAGACCGAATAACTGTGCAAGCTAGAACCCAACTGGGTTCTGAAACATCTAACCTTACGAATTGATTGGCCAAAATCTGAACATCCGCAACTAATGGCCTCTCAACAACCGGAATATACGCAAGGCTTCCCATACTCACAGCCTTTCTACTTAAAGCATCGGCCACCACATTGGCCTTTCCGGGATGATACAAAATGATGATATCATAGTCCTTCAACATCTCCAACCATCTTCTCTGCCTCAAATTAAGATCTTTTTGTTTGAACAGATACTGTAGACTACGATGATCAGTGAATACCTCACACGAGACACAGTAAAGGTAATGCCTCCAAATCTTTAGCGTATGAACAATGGCTGCCAATTTTAAGTCATGAACAGGGTAATTCTTCTCGTGAACTTTCAATTGCCATGACGCATATGCAATCACCCTGCCATCCTGCATCAATACTACACCCAGTCCAATACGAGGTGCATCACAATACACCGTGTAAGACCCTAAACATGTAAGTAATACTAATATTGGTCAATGACATTCTTCGGTCCACCTGAACGGAGCACCCTTCTGGGTCAATCTGGTTTTAATAGTTGTTCATAATCAATTACAGAATCGTCAATTAGCTTCATGTTAACAAAAATCTCATTTCAAACCTTCACAATACTAATAACGAGATATGAGGCATGAAGACCTCATAATTATTTACCCGAATTAACGAGTCACATTTAACGCTGCCTGGGCAGGCACCTACCTCGTAGGTTATAACTCAATAATTACAACATGAATTTGGCAATTATGCACAGAGAATTTCATATAAGAATTTTCAAATAAGCCTAACAGGCATGACTCCCTACTAGTACTATAGTACAAATTTAATTTCACAACGGAGAACTTAAACACAAAAATTTTCCTCACAAGGATCTCGTCCTTATATAACTTCCACCGCAACTCGTAGCCCGATTTAAATATATCAATTTATATTAAAACGCGAGGATCTCGTCCTCAGTTCAGAATCACAAGTAATATGCACATCGTGCTAATCGAACTTCCATTTTCTCCTTTTAAATAATTTACGTTAAAAAAAACTGCAACACATAATGAACCCCACGCCGATAGGGCATATAATTCACAATTTAAAATTAATTATCCGAAATTTACATCAAAACTTACTTAAACGAGTAACAGAAAGTCACATTTAGCCTCGCAGCTCTTATTAGTGACCAACACGGAATTATAGGCGTAGTTATCTCCATAGAATCTCCCAACAGGAGTAAACACATAAGTAGATTATAGAATTACGAAGCTCACTCATAAGTGGAGCACAATAGGAGGACTCATCTCGATACTCAGAACCGAATCAAGTTAAGGAAATTATTCTTTTATATTAAATCAAGGTCGTACATGTAACAACACAAACTAATGTAGCGACCTCAGCCATACCACAAAAAAATATATCAACGGCTGGGCCTCAACCTCTAGGACGCCCTATACCCGCCTGTCCTCCATCCATAACTGGTCGTGTGGGTGGTGTAGTAACTGCAATGGGGCACGTAGCCTAAGTGCTTTGATGGAGTATGTCTCTCCCAAGCCTGGGACAATTTTCTCATGATGTGCCTAGTATCACCACATTTATAAGAACCCCTTTGCGAATTTGGCTGCTCATACTGAGTTTGTGCCAGATAACTGGAATAACCATTGTAGGAAACTCATGTCGGTGGTGCATTAAAAGAACTTATTGGAGCACCCCGAGTAATCCAATATGCGGACTGGGCTGGCCGACTGCCCGAGACCCCGCCATAAAGATTTATACTTGCAGAGTAGAATTCACTGAATCCTCCAGAACCTCGAGACCTCTTGGTCTCCTTAGTTTCCTTTTTCCTCACCCCGAACACGTTCTAATATCTTGGCAATTTCTACAACTAGCAGAAATGAAGTATCAGCCTGTAGCTCCCGAGTCGTACAAAATTTTACGATCATAATTGAGTCCTTTAATGAGTATGTGGACTCGCTCTGTGGCTGTAGGAAGCAAAGTAGGAGTTTGACAAGCTAACTTATTGAACTTGATGGCATATTCTGACACCGTCATGGTGACCTGACGCAACTGTTCAAACCCTATGCGCCACGCATTACGGAGAGTCCGATAAACAAACTATTTCAAAAGCGTTTCTGAGAACTGAGCCAAGTGGGCGGTGTTGCATTGACTGGTGTGCCCTCTTCATAGGCTTGCCACGAACACCGGTGGAGAATTATCTCTCCCAAGGCCAATTTCTTCTTTTGTTATGTTGACTCAACACTTTTGAGCTGACCCATTTCTTAACATATTCTTCGATTCTTCTTTGGGGGTAACCCTTACCCCAATTTATACACAACGATCACAAAAGTATAGCTCCATACAGATAAATCTTGGCACGAACCACATGGTCCAGAATCTCATCAACCATTGTACTTCCTCCGAAGCACCCCAAAATCCGCAACTGTAACGTCCACACTGAGTAGACCTTCTGTAAGTTTAGAGTTGTTTCTCTAACTCCTTTGGTACTGAAGTATAGGATTATTAAGGAGGCGGACATACCGCAAGTCCCAACCTTATCCTCTACAAAATCTCAGGCCTTAAACATGTGTAAATTTTAGGGAACCTTTCAGTACCATATATATACATTCCAAAACTGATATAACACATGACCCCGCAATTCATCCATTGATAGTGGACTCCCCCCACTCGGCGCAAAGTCATAGGCCACAACGTCTGATGATCCACAATAATAACATTCACAGCTCGTATAAATCAACCAGATGCCAACGTCCGTTGCACCCCCCACATGATTCACTGGGCAATCTCTCAATATGCCCGTATCTTCAGTCGGAACCACACGTTGAGGCAATGTTTGAGCATCTCTGGCTCCCTCGTAGTCCATCTGCGGCATCATGAACCATCGACGCACAACTGATACCGAGTGCACAATGTCATACACAAGTGGATACAAAGGAATATGAGATATATGTTTCAAGCTAAATCAATGTCGCACGATAAGGAATCAAAGAAGTGAATATTTTCCTAACAGTTCCATAGCCTCAAGAAGATAAGTACAGACGTCTTCGTACCAATCCGCAAGAGTCTACTAAACCTACTTGTGACTCATAACACCTATGAACCTAGAGCTCTGATACCAACTTGTCACGACCCCAAATTTCCCTCCATAGGATGTCGTGATGGCACCTAGTCTCTAAGACTAGGTAAGCCTATCAATGCGGAATAACAATAGAAATCTGAAATAAATAAACCTGCAATTCACCTAATTACAACTCCCAAAACCCGGTAGGAATAAGTCACAAGCTTCTAAGAATTTATCTTTAATTCCTTTATATATCAAGGTCTAAAGAAAATAAGGAAACAACATAATAAGGATAGAAGGGGACTCCAGAGTCTGCGGACGCTGGCAGATATACCTCGAAGTCTCCTCATACGACTAATTCACTGACGCCTAGTCAGATAAGATGTACCTAGATCTGCACAAAAAGATGTGCAGAAGTGTAGTATGAGTACACCACATCGATACCCAATAAGTGTCAAGCCTAACCTCGGTAGAGTAGTGACGAGGTCAGGTCAGGCCCTACTGGATTAATAAAAGACATGGTGAAATAAAATGGCAATAGAAATGAATCAAGTAAATAGTATGTCACCATTTAACTACACAGAATAAGGGCAAATAATACCTCGCGGAAACAAAACTTAATTTTTTAACTTTAAGAAAATCACAACAATAATCAAAGGCAACTGCGGCTATAAATAAATATCAACAAGGGCACTCCCAAGGTACCGCCACATAGTCCCAAATCATAAATAAATTCATAATATCTCATTTTCATATATCACCGCGGGAGCCTTCACATTTAATTTTAAAGAAAATATTTTTTTCGAAATAGCATCCCGCGTTTTAGCCACCCTAATCATACTGCATGACTTCTAGTAGTTCCCCTACTAGCCATGCGTATCAAGCCACCCTTATCTCACCGCATGTGTTTCAACACCCAGACCTTATACCACCGCATGCGTATCAATATCACAATATATCAGAATTTGCACCTCAAGTGTCCAAATATTTCAACTTGCCAAAATAAATCAATAACAATATTTTTCCACAATAAAGAGCTCACGGCTCATGCCAAAATAAATCAAAAATAATATTTTCCATAATAAAGAGCTCACGACTCCATCATAATGAGTACGAAAATCTCACAAAATATTCAGCAAAAATAATATTTCACAAATTTAACACCTTATTTAAATATCAAATTTTTAAATGTAAAATACTTCATTTTTAATAATATTTAAATTAAGAAATCCATCCTTCAAGTAATGCACAGAACATCAGAAAATAGAGTTTCAACTAAATAGGTAAAACACTTAGCAGGAACACGTCAAGCAAATTTAAAATACGAAAATATATTAATGATGATGAATATAACAGAATAAAATAATGTAATTAATATGCAACATTGCTCTACATAGTTTAAAGATATAATCTTTCACATTTAGGTCGTGTACACACTTGTCACCTTGTGTACACGACTTTCAACACATTACAATTATCACATCAACACCAATCCTAGGGGAAATTTCCCCTACACAAGGTTAGACAAGTCACTTACCTCGACTTGCTCCAATTTAAACTACTAGTACGCCTTTTCCTCGATTATCCAACTTTGAATGGCTCGAATCTAGCCAAAATAATTCGATACAGTCAATAAAAATTATAGGAATTAATTTCATAAAAAAATACTATATTTTTCAATAATATCCGAAATTAACTCAAAAATCGCCCGTGGGGCCCACGTCTCGGAATCAGGCGAAAGTTAGAAATATGAACGCCCGTTCAACCACGAGTCTAACGATACCAAAATGACTAAATTTCAATAACAATTCGACCCTCAAATCCTCAAATCTATCCAAGAGGGTTTTCAAAAATTTCCAACTTAAATCACCAATTAAATGTTAAAAACAACGATGGATTCAGGTAATTTAACCAAAATTTAGTTAAGAACACTTAACCCATCGTTTTCCTTGAAAATCTCCCAAAAATCGCCTCTCCCAGAGCTCCAAATCGGTAAAAATGGAAAATGGGACGAAGTCCCATTTTCAGAACTTTAACATTCTGCCCAGTGATTTCTTCTATGCGATCGCGACCCAACTCACGCGATCGCGAAGCACAAATTTTAATTGCCCAAAAATAACTCTATGCGATTGCGGAAAATCCCACGCAATCGTGAAGCACAATCTCCGCAAGCCTACGCAATCGCGAACTTTCTCACGCGATCGTGAAGCATTAAGCGTGCGGCACAGCTCCTCCCTTTGTTCCTCTTCGCGAACGCGGCCTAGCCCACGCGTTCGCGATGCACAGTTTTCTTCAACTTACGCGATCACAGTTCCCTACACGTGATCGTATAGAGTAAAATCTCCACTGCTCACTTAAGCATATGTGATCGCGGACCTTCTCACACGATCGCATAGAAGGAAACCAGTGACAGAAAACCAGCATTCTTCAGCTGGAATGCAAAGTCCAAAATTGATCCGTTAACCATCTGAAACTCACCCGAGGCCCCCGGGACCTCAACCAAATACACCAACAAGTCCTAAAATATCATACGAACTTAGTCGAAGCCTCAAATCACATCAAACAACGCTAAAAACACGAATCATACCTCAATTCAAGCCTAATGAAACTAAGAAATTTCAACTTCTACATTCGATGCCAAAACCTATCAAATCAAGTCTGATTGACCTCAAAATTTGCGCACAAGTCATAAATGATATAACAGACCTATTCAAATTTCCAGAATCAGATTCCGACCCCGATATCAAAAAGTCAACTCCCCGGACAAACTTCCAAACTCAAATTTTTATTTTTAGCCATTTCAAGCCTGATTTAACTACGGACCTCCAAATAATTTTTCGGACATGCTCTTAAGTCCAAAATTACCATACGGAACTATTGGAATTATCAAAATTTTATTCCGGGGTCGTTTACACATAGGTCGACATCCAGCCAACCTTTTCAACTTAAGTTTTAAACTTTGGAACTAAGTATTCCAATTCATTCCAAGACCTCACCGGACCCGAACCAATTACCCCCAGCAAGTCACATAACAGTTATAAAGTACAGAATAAGCAGTAAATGGGGAAACGGGGCTACAACTTTTAAAATGAGAAGTCGGGTCGTTACAGTCCAACATCACCATACGAAGCTATTGGCATCATCAAAACTCTATTCCGGGGTCGTTTACATATAAGTCAACATCGGGTCAACCTTTTCCACTTAAGTTTTTAATTATGAGACTACGTATCTCAATTCATTTCAAAACCTCACCGGACCCAAACCAATTACCCCGACAAGTCATATAACAACTGTAAAGTACAAATTGAGCAGTAAATGGAGGAACGGGGTTGTAATACTCAAAACGACTGGTCGGGTCATCAATCTCTCTGTTTTCACTCTCAATAACGGAAGGTGAGATTTCTTCTTAGCTTTCCACTTATTTTATTCCAGTTTGTGTTGCGGAAGATCGTGGGTTATCTAGCACACAATCACAAACAAAGCAAATAGAGAAGAAAAATCAACACATGGATTTAACGAGGTTTGACTAAGCCTAATCCTCGGGGCAGAAGCAGAGAGAATTTTCCACTATGAATGAGAAGAAAAGCACAATACAATCTACAGAATCCCCAACTACAACCCCTATATATAGATCTCAAATAGTCTCAAATCTATAAGAGAAAGGTTTCCCAATTTGACAAGGACTAGGTTTTCCTTTCCCAAATCTATTAGGACAATGGATTTCCATAAACCTATAGGGATTATGGGTTTCCTAAAAATACAAGGAAATAATTCAAGCCACAAAATAGCAAATCTTCCCCTTGGCTTGAATTCTCTTCATTAACAGGAACAAGGTCTCTCTACCTTGCCCTTAACCCTCACAAGGGCTCTACCCATTATCGCACACATCAACCAAGTCTAGGCAATGCCTAAACCTATTAAGAGACTCAATCTCTTTAGCTATAGCACTAATCCGACGATTTGGTTCTGTACTCTGAATAGCTTCTGGGTAGCTATAACACTCAAACGCATCAACGGTCTCTACAACTACCAAAGAAAATCCCACAGGATTCGTGTATCCAAGAAGATTTACATCAACTACGTTTGCAAACCATTGCGGTCGGTTGATCACTCTCTTCTCTCTGCCTGTTGCAATGAAATATGGTTGATGTTGCACATGTGCATTAATATTTATCATCTTGATCAATATTTTGCACCTCTTCCATTTCATCTACTTTAGAACTACTAGGCTGAGCTAGTGGAGATTCAATTTCTAGCTCTATGCGGTCACTGACACCACGATTTGTCTCTGCTATTGCCTTCTCCCTCTGACTGTCTAGTGAGGTAGATTCATTGGATGTTACATCCCTAATGATAATTAGCCCTGGAGTCTTTTGATCTGTTTACCACAACCTATAACCTTTCACTCCAGTTGCATACCTTAGAAATATGCACTTCATTGCCCTCGGCTCAAGTTTTCCATCCTTCACATGAGCATAAGCAAGACAACCAAATATCCTTAAATTTGAATAATCAGTAGGTGAACCGGACCATACCTTAAAAGGAGTTTTGAACTCAATAGCTGTCGATGGATATCTGTTGACCAAATAACAAGTTGTATTGATTTCTTAACTCTAAAATTCCTTGCTAATACGTGAGTGTGAAAGCATGCTTTGTGCCATATCACAAAGCGTTCTATTCATACGTTCTGCAATACCATTTTGTTGTGGTGTTATGACACAAGTGTGATGTCTCATTATGCCCTCTCTGTTGCAGAAATTATCGAACTCAGAATTGCAAAATTCCAACTCATTGTCAGTTCGAAGAAGCTTAACTTTTCTTTTCGTATGTCGCTCGACCATTGTCTTCTATTTAACAAATGTCGGAAATGCCTCATCATTTATTTTCAGAAAATACATCCATACCATCCTTCAGAAATCATCAATCAAAGTCATAAAATACCTGGCACCACTCTTGGAAGAAACTGTACTTGGACCCCACAAGTCTGAATGTATATAATCTAACTTATCTCTGGTCCTGTGCTCGACCTTCTTACTGAACTTTACCCTTGTATGTTTACCAAACACACAATGCTCACAAAAATTCAAAACTTGATTTTTGTACCCATTCAGCAAATTCTACTTACTCAACAAAGACAATCTCTTATCATTCATATGACCAAGTCACAAGTGCCACAACTGAGACTGATTCAGATCACTTTTCCCAGAAGCTATAACAGCTTCCCCTTCAACTACACTGGCCTGAAGATGATGCAATTTACAATGCAGTTTACCCTTCGTGTGTACCATGGAGCCTTTACACACTTTAAGTATTCCATTATCGGAGTGAAATTTATACCCTTGATCATCCAAAGTCGAAAGAGAAATCAACTTTCTCTTTATCCCAGGAACATGCCAACACTCAATATTTATGATAATTCCATCAAACATTCTCAATTTGATGTTACCAATCCCCTCTACTGGTAATGGATTATTATCTCCCATGTAGACAGTCTCACTCATTTGCTCGTAAGTTGCAAACCAATTCTTGTATGGACACATGTGGAAAGTAGTACCAGAATCAAGAACCCAAGAATTCTGCCCATGAGTAGAACTCACAGCACATACTTCCCCTACATAGTCGCTATCATCAGAATTAAGTGTCAACAATATTTGCTGAATTATCTATTTTTTGCTTCCATCTTTTCTCCTTTAGCTTAGGACAATCTCTCTTGCAGTGATCTTGCTCCCAGCACTCATAACAGTTTTGCGTCCTTGCTCTAGACTTTGATCTGGCGGTTGACTTTTTTCTGTTAAACTCCCTTTGCTGTGTTCTTCCTCTAATCACAAGACCCTCGCCCTCAATTCTGCTGTCTGGAAAGCTCCTTTTCAACTCTTTAGATTTTAGTGCATTATTAACATCTTTTAGTGAAATGATGTCTTTCCCATATAGTAGCGTATCGACAAAAGTATCATAAGATGGTGGTAAAGAATATAACTTTATCAAGGCCTGATCCTCACTCTCAATTTTGATATCCATGTTCTTCAGGTCCATTATAATTGAATTAAACTCATAAATGTGAGTTTTAACAAGTGTACCTTAGTTCATACGGAGATTGTATAACCTCTTTTTCAGGTAGAGGCGGTTTGTTAGAGATTTCTTAGAATACAGATCTTCCAAGAGTAAACCCAAGCCATCAAATTAATCAAACTTGAAGGTGAGATTTCTTCTTAGCTTTCCACTTATTTTATGTCGGTTTGTGTTGCGGAAGATTGTGTGTTAACTAGCACACAATCACACACAAAGCAAATAGAGAAAAAAAATCAACACAAGGATTTAACGAGGTTCGGCTATGCCTAATCCTCGGGGCAGAAGCAGAGAGAGTTATCCACTGTGAATAAGAAGAAAATCACAATACAATCTATAGAAAGTTTTTCTTTCCCAAATCTATTAGGACAATGAGTTTTCCTAAACCTATAGGAATTATGGATTTCTTAAAAGTACAAGAAAATAATTCAAGCCACAAAATTTCTTCTATTCTGATTTTTTTATAGAAAAATACTCCCTCCATTTCAATTTATGTGAACTTATTTCCTTTTTAGTCCGTGCCAAAAAGAATTACCACTCTTCCTATTTGGAAACAATTTACCTTTATACAATGATTTATAGCCACACAAAAAATATTTGCCTCATTTTACACCACAAGTTTAAAACTCTTCTCTCTTTTCTTAAATTTCATGCCTAGTTAAATGGGTTCACATAAATTGAAACGGAGGAAGTATTAAGTAACATTTTTATGTCTTCTTTATGTTGTGATTATGGGTTTCTTTTTTTCCCCCTAAATTCACCCACCAGATCTAGAACTATAAAGTTAGGCAAAGAAAAGGATATAATCAGAAAGCCCAAAATTAAATAATGAACCAAGGCTTTTACGTTTTACAATTGTTGGAAAGTTTCTCTGAACGTAAGTTATTTTTCTTTACAGGAAGATACTGTATTTAGTTTCTCTTATACCTTAGCTTTCCTCTCCAAGTCATGTACTTTCTAAATTCATATATCTTGCTAACTTTATCTTTGCTTTTGCTATGTTATAGTTTTGCCTTCGAAGTAGAAGACCGACAAAAAAACTCTTCTTCTCGTTTGATGTAAGATTGAACTTTCTTTCTTTTTTAATGTTCTTTTTATTTTACCTGTTTTTTGCTCTTTGACTCCAATATTTATATATCTCTGTGAAGAAAGCACGTTAATTTGTATTTGATTATTGACCCCAAACCTGGTAGTGTAGTACATCACGAAAATTTGGGGATAAGAGATGCATGTTTTGCACATTAAAGTGTATGAGAACATCTTGTTAATTTAAAATAAATTCAATAATTACACTAAACACTCATATAATATGAATCAACTGTAATATACCACTTGCATGTATTCTAAAATATACACTACCCTAATTCTAATATCAGATACTTTCACTCTCTTATTATTGAAATCATACACAAATTAAATATAATATTTATCCAGATTTTTCAAAGCCAAACACTTAAAAAGACATAAGATCCACACAAGAATAAAAAGCACTTTCTTTTGCAACAATTCTTGGTAAGCCATCATTGATTATAACTGATTTCTTGAGCATTTAAAATGTGAGTTTCTTAAAGGCGGAATTCCATTAATATATTAAAAAGAAACTTCGGGTTATTTATAAGTCCCTTAAATTTGCAACTAAGAATTCACATGAATTAATTGGAAACCGAAGAATTCTGCGCAGCCACAAACGTCTTTCGATGTAGACAAAAACATAGTTGTGGTTTTCCTTTTTTGTCAGCATTATCGACTTGTAAAGACAATAAAAATAATAATTAATTAGTCCTTTCTTTTTTCGTCCAACGTACCACATTGACAAGCATCCTAGGCAAGGAAGTATTTATATATCAGTGAAGCAACTTGGATGGATACGACCTTACTTGAACAGGATCTGTTCTATAGGCTCGTACCACTGTATTCTTGAGTTCTAAGGAGACAGGAAAACAAGTCTGGTTGATTAGGCATTCCTATTGGGCTAGAGCGTGATTAACAGTTCCCATAGCCCTCGGGTCATGGTGCCGTGGATGATCGTTCTCAGCTCCAACAATAGTTGCCGGGGTGGTCTGATGGCTGTCTGACAGACTCTTCGATCTTTTTGCTATGTTTTCTGATTTACGACAACTTGGAAATAACTACGGAGAGATCCAAAAATCTGTACCTATGTTTCATATTGTCCTCTTTCAAGGAGGCTTTGTACAAGTTATTTTAATTGTTTTTACTATTATTGATGATATCATCGAAATAAATGATTGGAAGATGATCGAAAAACAAATGCATTGTGAATTACTTATCAGTTTTTACTAGGCTAAATTGCATGTTAACTGCTTCACAGTTAAACTAGTAGCTTAATAAATACGTTTACTTGTTCGATTTTGATATCTTGATGACCTTCCTACAAAGTATTATCTAAATACCTATAATTGGTGAAAGATGCTATTTCAATTTAAATCCCTCCAATTATTAGCATATGTAGCAATATAACGACTGAGTTGGACAAAATGAGATATTACATGCGTGAATATGAAAAGAAATAATTACGTGGATATACATGTGAGGTGCTTAAAAATAAATTACCGTTAGGAAATAAAGGTAATCAACCAAATTTAGCATGTATTCTCTTTTCTTACATAATTTAGCCTATTTTATATATAATCTGAAACTTCATTTTACCTATTAACAGAGCATTAAGAAGATCTATATTAAAAACTGATTTGTGAGCAGTGGTGTAGTTATATGGTTTCAAGGATGGTCAAGTAAACACCCTTTGTGCCGAAAAATTATGCTTTATATAAAGGTCAAATACCATTTTATGTGAGTATTATACTGCGAACACCCTTGACACAACTGAGATAGGCAGTCTAGTGGTCAAGGATATTAAAAAATAGGTGAAGTTCATGGATTTGAATCCTAGTGTTAATATTTCTATCCGCCAATTTATTCTTCAAAACTAAATGAAGACCACATTTATCTGATTTTTAATCTAAAAATTGTCTAATAATAACTCTTAACACTTAGAACTTGTGTAAAATTAATTAAACAAATCTAATAATTTAAGAGTCAGCCTCTATAAAATGTTGTCAACCAAAAGATCTCGACACACAACAAATCTTCTTTACCCCATCTTTCCTTTTGGTTCTATGCTTAATTTTATTAGTAGAATTTTTTTTGTTGTCTTTTTATGTTAGTGTAAATTTATAAGTTGTAGTTATGTTACACGTATTTGTATAATTTGGCTAAATATTACACAGTTTGATTTAAAAAATTTTGTGCACCCATTCGCCAAAAAAGAATTACACTTATTTAAAATTTGAACATCTTTGACAAATTTGCGAGTGACATTTATGTTTCTCATCACAAATTTAAAATTGTTGGTAAACTAAAGTGAAAAATTTAAAACTTTGTTATTGGGGATTTAAAAGGTTGAAAACTCATAAATAGGAATATGAAAAATAATGTATTTCACGCATATTACCGTGTGAATATGAAATTTTAAACAAAAATAAAATTACTGAAATATGAAGATAAAACTAAAAAGAAAAAGACAAAATTTAAAAAGTTTTCTGGCGGGGACCCTTTCTCATGTCAACGACGCCGCTAAGTCCTCTCCGCCTTCACCTCCACCGCCGGCTAAATCACCATTTTTTTACCACTGACCTGTTGAATAAAACAAAGATACAAGGAAATAATTTTAGGATAAAAGGAAGACTTCTCTCTGTATTGAGCAAAAGAACAGAGCTTCTATTTTATTAAAGAAGAAGAACACTCAATAAACTAGAGGAAAGCTGGAAGAAAAGAATGCTTTGAAAGAGACTGGACTGATGCCTTTTATAGGCATACACTGTAACAATTTTTCCAAGTCTTGCTGCAGAAGTCCACAACAGTCACCAAAAAATAAGAAAAACACTAAAGACTCGGTAAAACAAAACTACCAACATCTATCCTACTAAACTAGTAAGTCAAAGTAAATACTAATGGGTAAAAGCTGGTGTTGCTATTTTAACACTCCCCCTCAACATCAGCTTCCATTTTTCTTTTTATCATTCCTAGTTGCAAACGAAACCTTCCAAACTTGTTGATACTCAAGCCTTTAGTGAACAGATCTGCAACTTGATTCTCTGTATCAATATACTTCAAATTGATTTCCTCTTGCAAGACTTTTTCTCTGATAAAGTGATAGTGCATCTCTACATGTTTGGTCCTAGCATGGAAAATTGGATTCTCTGCAAGACGTATTGCTGACTGGTTGTCACAATACAATTGAATTGCATAATTTGTTGGTTGATTCAAGTCAGTCAACAACTGCATAAGCCAAGCGCACTCTTGAGCTGCCATTGCCGCGGCCCGGTACTCTGCTTCTGTTGTTAATAAAGACACAGTTGGCTGCCTTTTGCTACACCAAGAAATTGCTCCTGATGCAAGCATAAACACGTATCCAGTAGTTGAGCGTCAAGTATCATGATCTCCTGCATAGTTAGCGTCGCAATATCCAACTAGCTTGTAATCTTCACCTTTCTTATACAGAATACCATAGCCAAGTGTATTCTTCACATATCTCAAAATTCGACGGACTGCTTCAAGATGAGACTTCCTTGGATTTTGCATGTATCGACTCATCACACCAACTGCATAAGAGATGTCAGGACGAGTCAAGGTTAGATAGATTAGACTACCTATCAGTTGTCGATACATTGTTGCATCTTCCAAATCTTTGCCTTCATGTGCACACATCTTGACATTTGGTTCTATCGGCGACAAAATTGGCTTACATTCAAGCATGCCAAATTTATTCAACAAGTCTCTGGAATATTTCTGCTGATGGAGAAGTATTCCTTCTTGATTTCGATCAACCTCTAGACCAAGAAAATGTTTGAGCTGCCTAAGTTCTTTCATCTGAAAACGAACTGAAATATTCT
Source organism: Nicotiana tomentosiformis (assembly GCF_000390325.3). Lineage (NCBI taxonomy): Eukaryota > Viridiplantae > Streptophyta > Magnoliopsida > Solanales > Solanaceae > Nicotiana > Nicotiana tomentosiformis. The sequence continues at coordinate 123,643,244 of NC_090817.1, read as the reverse complement.
CCTTTGTTCTTAGAATTTCTTCTTGAAAATCTCCTGTTATGATTAGATCATCTACATAAACTAGCACTATAGCTAGTTTTCCTCCATTAGCCTTGATAAACAAACTAGAGTCTGCAGGTGTTACCAAATAACCACTGTGAGTCAAAAACTCAGCAATCTTACCGTACTAGGCCCGTGGAGCTTGTTTTAATCCATACAACGCCTTCCGTAATTTGCAAACATAGTCAGGATGATCTTCATTATGAAAACCCATAGGTTGAACCATGTAGATCTCTCGATCTAGCTCTCCATGTAAAAAAGCATTTTTAACGTCCATCTGCCATAAGTTCCAGTCTTTGTTAGCTGCAAGTGCAAGTAAGACTCGGACAGTTGTGAGCTTTGCTACTGGACTAAACATTTCATCATAGTCTAGTCCATATTGTTGAGAAAATCCTCGAGCTACCAGACGAGCCTTGTGTCTCTCTATGGATCCATCTGCTCGGCGCTTTATCTTATAAACCCATTTGCTAGAAATGGGTTTCACATCTCTTGGCTTTGGCACGAGCTCCCAAGTCTGGTTTCGTTCTAATGCAGTAATTTCCTCTTCCATAGCTTTAGTCCACTTCAGATTTTGAAATGCTTCTTCAAATGTCTCAGGTTCTTTTGCATCTGCTTCTTCTATTATGGCAGCATTTGCATATTTGGGATTTGGCTTTTTGGTCCTTGTTGATCTTCTGAGTTGAGTTGGTGCAACTGCTTCACTGGACTCGCCTTCATCACTTGGTCGTTGGTACACACTAGTTCGCCAAGGACTTTGAGAAATACATTCTTCATCACCATCAACATTTTCATCTTTATTGCCACCAACATTTTCGTCTTCTGCTTCATAGGAACTTAATTGAATTTTAGCAGATTTCAGCTTTTCTTTGAAATCATCAGAATCCGGTAATGTCTTCCTTTTTGAGGACCACCAAGAAGATGCTTCATCGAACACCACATTTCGGCTCGTGTAACACTTTCCTGTTGTAGGGTCACAACACTTCCACCCTTTCCTTTGTCCATCATATCCCACAAATATGCACCTAATAGCTTTTTTATCAATCTTGCTACGTAAATGATCAGGAACAAATAATAACAAACACATCCGAAAACTCAAAAATAGCTAACAGAAGGTTTCGTATTCCATAACTTCTCAAACGGTGAAAGAAAGCATAACCTTTGTTGAGGAAGTCTGTTAATCACAAAGGATGCTGTCTTCATTGCTTCTGCCCAAAATTGTCCTGGGACATTTTTTGCGTGAAGCATACTCCGATAAATTTCTGCTAGATGCCTGTTCTTCCTTTCCGCTTCACCATTTTGTTGCGGCGTGTTTGCACACGTGAATTGATGACGTATTCGATATTCCCGAAGGAAGTCAGAAAATTCATTTGAGGTATATTCCCCACCATTGTCAGTCCGCAGGCAAAGAATTTTCTTATCAATTTCTGCTTCAGCATCCTTTTTGAACTCTTTGAATTTTGAAAATGTATCAGATTTTTCCTTTAAGAAGTAAATCCACACATACCTGGAAAAATCATCAATGAAGGTGACCATATATTTCATCCCACCAACAGATGCTTGCTTGACAGATCCGAACACATCAGAGTGAACTAATTCTAATGGTTCTTTTGCTTTATATTTTGACTCCTCATACGACAACTGATGCGCTTTACCATACTGACAGCCTGCACATATTACATCTTCTCTAATTGCAAGTTTGGGAAGACCCTTCAACATTGACTTTTCCATCATGACACTTAGCTTAGAGTAGCTAACGTGACTCAGTCTCATATGCCATAAGTCTGCAGTCTCGTTCTTCCTCGTCTTGTCTACATACGCGGTTTCTGTCGACATCACATAGACGGAATTCAATCTCTGTCCTTTTAACACTGGCTCTTTTGTAATCTCCAGGTCATGATATCATTACATCTTGCGGACTAAACAGAACAAAAAAGGCCTGACGATGTTAATTGTGCTACCGAAAGAAGATTTTTCCTCATACCTGGGACGTGATAAACATTTTGAAGCAACATCGGGTCAGCACTATTCTTTGGAGACACTACAGTCTTACCGACGTGAGCTATCGGTAATTTTGTGTCGTCGGCTGTCACCACCTCACGATCCCCCCTGTACTCGGACAAATTTTGCAGCTTCTCTTTATCACCAGTCATATGATTTGAGCATCCTGAGTCAACGATCCAGTCGTTCTCATAATCAATATGTCTTGAGGTTGTTGTTGTGAGAACTAACTCCTCTTCTTCTTCAATATCCCAGTCATTTGTTATTGTAAGAGCTAACTCCTCTTCTTCTGCAGCAAAGCAAGCTTCTGCATCCCATTCATCTTCACTTCTTTCCTTTGTATTGGAAGTAGCAGCATTACTCTCCACAGACCTTTTCTTAGACCAGCAGACATTAGCTTTATGGCCCTTCTTTCCACAGTTGTTGCATTTCCCTTCAAATTTTTTGTTGTTGCCATGATTCTTTGGAGCTCCCCCTAGACGATAACTCCCTTCTCCTTGATGAGCTTTTGTCTTGTCGTCATTTCTTTTGGATCCACAAACATTGTGCTGCTTGAAGTTCCCTCTGCTTTTATTGGTGTAGAGCGCTTCCTCCTCACCCTTCTGTGAAACTCCCATTTGCTTACCCATGGCTTCTTGACCAGCAAGCAAATTCTCAAACTCAACAAGTGATGGTTGATTTGGCCATCCTTGTACGGTAGTAATAAAGCCTCTGAATTCAGATCTCAAACCATGGATGATTATTCTTTTCATCCTGGTTTCGCCAATTGGAGTTGTTGGATCTAATTCTGAAATTTCACGGCATATCGACTTCACCTTGTGAAAGTATTGCGCAATGCTCATATCACGTTGCGCTATCGACAACAACTCACTTTTTAAAAGTTGTAGTCGTGTGTCATTCTTCTTTGAAAAGAGTGCAGCTAGCGTGTCCCAAGCTTTCTTTGGTGTTGTAGCATCTCGTATATATTCCAGCACGTCTTCTTCAATGGTGGTTCTGAGGGCAAACAATGCTTTGCTTGCTTTAATCTTCCATTTTTGCAGTGCACCACTAGGTTCTTCTGCCCCCGGTTTGACTTCGCTTCCATTAACGACCTCCCAGAGATCTTGGCCTTCCATGTAGGAAATCATACATGTCATCCATGTTTTGTAATTTTGATGGTTGAGTTTTTTAATTCCACCTACGGCTTGAAGCTCAGTCATCCTTCTGTGAGACAATAACTTTTGCTCAAGAAAAAGAAAGCTGTCACCAACAACTTATATGGTCAAAAGTGTTGTGTGACTTTACCAAAACACTCTTCCTCTCTTCTATAGCCTGGCTCTGATACTAAATATGTTGAATAAAACAAAGATACAAGGAAATAATTTTAGGATAAAAGGAAGACTTCTCTCTGTATTGAGCAAAAGAACAGAGCTTCTATTTTATTAAAGAAGAAGAACACTCAATAAACTAGAGGAAAGCTGGAAGAAAAGAATGCTTTGAAAGAGACTGGACTGGTGCCTTTTATAGGCATACACTGTAACAGCTTTTCCAAGTCTTGCTGCAGAAGTCCACAACAGTCACCAAAAAATAAGGAAAATACTAAAGACTCGGTAAAACAAAACTACCAACATCTATCCTACTAAACTAGTAAGTCAAAGTAAATATTAATGGGTAAAAGCCGGTGTTGTTATTTTAACATAACCATCACCTTCCTCATAAATTCAAAAACCTCCATTACCTTTCACTCAAAGGCACGATACTATCAATCTTCATTATCAACTCACCCACCAATGACCACCATTTCTTCACCTTCTCCAACTAAAAAGCACTAGTCGAATCACCGGAAAAAGGTCCAACCAGATTCAGCGGCTGAACTCATGGTGTTATTTGAAGGTCTCTCTTAAGTTATTTCCTTTTCCCAATTAATCTCTGATTTTTTTTCCCCAAAAGAATTCTGAAGAGAGAGATAGAGACAGTTAAGAGAAACTTCTGTTAGCTGTAAGATCTGGATGCTGTAGTGTGGGGTGGATGAAGTGAATTTTGCACTTTCTCTTTTCATATTTTCTGAAATTTGCTAAAATTATGCCTTGGAATTTAAGATTTTATTAACTTTTCTACTAATTTGCCACTTCTATGTGTTTTGTCCGCTCATGGAACACAGGATTTCTTGCTATATGTAGAGCTGATTGACTATCACAAAAGACTTCTACTGGTTTACCAAAGGACACATTGAGCTCTTCAAGTAATCTGCACAGCCACACCAATTCCCCTACTACTTTTCTGAGTGCCCTATACTCTGCCTCTACTGATGACAATGAAATGGTCTCTTCTTTCTTAGATTTCCAGCATATAGGACTGTTCCCTAATAGAATTAAGTAACCACTCACTGATTTCCTTGAGTCTGGGCAAGCAGCCCAATCAGAATCACAATAGGCTCTAACATTCTAGTTTGGATCATGTGACATGAATATTCCCATTGAGGGGTCACCTTTCAAGTATCTAAGTAGGTGAAAGGCTGCTTTCAAGTGGGGTTCTCTTGGATCTTGCATGAATTGGCTAAGATGTTGTACATTGTAGGCTATGTCTATTCTTGTGTTGGTGAGAAAATTTAATTTTCCAGCCAGCTTTCTGTAATAAGTGGGATCAGTTAATGCAGTCCCCTCTTTAGCTTTCAACTTCAATGTTGGATCAAGTGGAGAGGCTAGGCTACTATAATCTATGCAGTTGTAATATTTTAGCAAATCAAGCACAAACTTTCTTTGTGAAATTACAACTCCATCGACTTTATAGAATATTTCCAGCCCCAGAAAATAGTGGAGCTTACCCAGGTCTTTAATCTTGAAACTTTCATGTAGGAATGCCTTCATTTTCTCTATCTCCTCCTTGTTTGTTCCTATCAGTACTACATCATCTACATATACTGCCACATATATTATTGATTCAGTTGTCTTCTTGTAGAAAAGTGAATAATCATACATAGAGTGGGTATATCCCTTACAGCACAATGCTTCACTCAATTTTACATACCACTGTCTGCTTGCCTGTTTGAGGCCATACAAGGACTTCTTGAGTTTGCATACTAGATGTCCATTGTCTATTACCAAACCTTGTGGCACTTCCATATACACCTCTTCATGGAGGTCTCCGTGAAGAAAGGCATTGTTCACATCTAACTGAAATATATCCCAACCTTTCTTGACTGTTGCAGCTATGAGAGCTCTTACTGTTGTAATTTTCACCACAGGACTGAATGTTTCTGTGTAATCAATTCCAGCTTACTGGGTATACCCATTTACCACTAACCTGGCCTTGAACCTTTCTACACTGCCATCTGCCTTATGCTTCACTTTATACACCCATTTACACCCTATGGCTTGTTTCTCAACTGGTAATGGTACTAGCTCCCAAGTGTTGTTGGCATGCAATGCCTCAAACTCTTGTGTCATTGTTGCTTGCCAGGCAGGATACATAGCTGCTTCCTCATATGAGTTAGGCTCTTTGTCACTGTAAGTGCTTCTCACAGGGTACTGATTATCCTGATTTAGATTCTCAGTAGATATGTGAATGTGAAGAGAGGATAAGGCATTAACAGAAAGAGATTCATTGGTGTTTTTGGCATTTGGTTTCAGCTGGGGTAGTTTGTGAACATAATCCCTCAAGTATGCGGGAAATTTGTGTGTTCTATGAGATTGCCTTGGTGCCAAGACATGTTCAGGTGAGGTATTCCTTATATATCTTACTGGTGAGTCATTTTGTGGATCTTCTGGAGTATGTGAATCAAGTGAATCTATGTTATTAGGGGAAAGGGATGAAGGATCAGATGATAAATCTGGATGTATGACATTTGAAACCCCTTGATCATTTGACTCACTAGTTTGACTTTGCTCATTCTCACTAGACATATGATCAATGAAAGGAATGGATTAAAGGACATAGGGAAATGAAGCAGTATCCTTAGACATACTAAACGGGAAGATGTTTTCATTAAAAATTATATCTCTAGATACATGTATTTTCTTGGTGGACAGACTGAGCACTTTGTATCCCTTTACCCCAAAGGGATATCCAACAAAAATATGTGATGTGGTTCTAGGTTCAAATTTATCTCTGTGGACCTTGGGTACTGTAGGATAGCACAAGAACCCAAAACTCCTCATGTGAGAGTAGGTAGGTTTTCTGTAATGTAATAGTTCATATGGTGACTTGCCCTTGAAGTGAGAAGAAGGCAGTCTATTTATTATATAGGTTGCACATAGGATACATTCACCCCAATATCTTAGAGGTAATTTTGACTGGAATAAGAGGGCTTTGGCTGTTTCTAATAGGTACCTATGCTTTCTTTCCACTATGCCATTTTGTTGTGGTGTATAAGGACATGTCTTTTGGTGGATAATCCCTTTAGAAAGGAAGAACTGATTTGCTTCTGTATTATTAAACTCTAGGTCATTGTCTGACCTTATATATTGGATAGTGGTATTGAATTGGTTTTCAATCATTGACATAAAGTTTTTGATGACTTGTAGGGCATTACTTTTGTTGGTTAGTAGGTGAGTCCAAGTAGATCTACTGTAATCATCCACCATGGTGATGAAATATCTGAAATTGTCATAAGTTGGCATATGGTAAGGACCCCAGAGATCAACATGAAGAAGTTGGAAGATCTTGGTAGAATTAGTGGATTTTTTTGGAAATGGTAATCTCCCATGTCTTGACATTGGACAAACAGAGCAGGTAAATGGTTGTTTTGGTGAGAAAGATGCTAGAATACTGGATATTCTCTTTATCTTGATAAAGGGCACATGGCCCAGTATGTTATGCCACAACACATTTATGTCATTACTTAAAGGAATGGAAGGATTGATACTATTCACAATGGGGAGTTGCACTTTATTATTTTGGGAACATGTATTTACAGCTGAATGAGATGTGCAATTATCCCTAGACAATGAGCTATTTATAGTGTAATGATGAAAACAGTGTGAGTTGTGTGTGCAACAATTGGAAGAAACAGAACTAGCAATTGAACTATTTACAATTAATTCTGAATGGTTGTTCCTGAGACACCTTGGGCAGAGGAGATAGAGTCCATCACTGACTTTACCAATTTCCAGAGGCCTCTTCATTGAAGGGGCCTGCAGAATACAAATATTATCAGTAAAGGCAACTATGCTATGAGGAGTTGAACTAGTTAATGAATGAATTGATATGAGGTTGTATTTGAAGGAAGGTATGTACATAACCTTATGCAAAATGATCTTAGGAAACAATGTCACACTTCCAATTTGTGTTACTCTTACCTTATATCCGTTTGGAAGAACTACCAATAAGGTATATGGTAAGGTTACAATGTTGGTTAATAAGGACATATTGAAGGTCATGTGATTAGATGCTCCTGAATCTAATATCCAAGAGTCTGCCTTGTTTTTGAAGCACTCACAGGACAATTTGCTAAAATCAATAGAGGAAGTTCATACTAGTATACCTACAAAGTTCACAGCACGATTGACATAGTTTGTGCAACTGGAGCTTTCTCCTCTTGTTCCAATTTGAAAATGTTGCAGCAAGTTTATGATCTGTCCATACTGTTCCTTAGAGAGGTTGACTTGCCCGACCTCATTTCCATCTTCTGGTCCATCTTTTCCAGTTGGCATTGCCTCATAAAGAGTCCCCTGCACACTAGCTATTATTCTCCTTCCTTTGTTGAACCTTTCATCTTGGTTCATGTTATGTCCTCTATTTGGATTCAGAGTGTGTGAATTTCCAAAGTTCTGAGGGTACCCGTGTAACTTGTAGCATTTGTCCTTAGTATATCCTAGTTTCTTGCAGTAGTCACAAAATGGACGGGGCCTATTGCCTCCAGTTGAACTGTTATTGGCAGCATAATTTGTTCTGTAAGAACCAGGTTTTGATGTGTTGACACTTAGGGAAGCAGACTCAAATAGCATTTGATTATTTAGCTTGATCTCTCTCTGTTTCTCATCTTGAATGAGTAGTGAGAAGGCTTGTGCAAGATTTGGTAGTGGATTCATCATGAGAATGCTTCCACGTACGACAGTGTAGACTTCATTAAGTCCCATAAGAAATTGTATCAATCTTCTGTCCTGCTCGGCCTTGTGCATATTCTCCTTGGCACCACACGTACAGATACAGCTGCAATGAGTCTTTTTGCTCAAAGTATTTAGTTCTTCCCACAGCTTCTTCATCTTAGTATAATAACCTGTAATATCCAGCACACCTTGAGATAAGTCGTTTATCTCCCTTTGGATCTGGTATAGCCTAGCACCATTAGTCTACTCATATCGATCCTCCAATTCTATCCACAACTCAACAACATTATTAGCATATTCCACACTGTCTGCGATGTCTTTAGAGAGTGAATTTAGAATCCAAGATGTTACCATATCGTCACATCGCTCCCATTGTCGGAATCTCTGAGATTGAGGCTCTAGTGATTTACATTCTCCACTTATAAACCCAAGCTTATTTTTGACGGATAGACCATGCATAACACTGCGTCTCCAAGACCTATATCCAATTCCACTAAAAGGAACTGAGGCGAGCATCGCTCCATGATTATCTGACGGACGTAGATAAAGAGTATCGCTTGGATCTATTCCAAACTTTGTCGCAGCGGCGACACAAGCAGATGTGTCTTCCTGATCTAATGTGGCCATGAGTGTAAGATTTCGTTGAGTTACACATTAATTCCAGTATAAATTTGAAGAATAGATTGACAATTTGCGATTTGAAGAAATTAGGGCAAAAACAATCGATCAGACCAGAAAAGCAGAATTATGGGAAGGAAAAAATGGGGAAATTTGATGGAGACGATGACGGATAGTCGAGCATGAGCGTCCCTCGCTCTTATACCATGTTAAATCTGACATTGAGGATGAGCTTGAAGCTCGATCCGGAGCTCCAATGGAGTCCTTCTAGAGGATTCTATGAGAGAGAGTTTGTGAGAGATAAAAGTAGAAATTGAAAAGTGAAAATCTGACTCCTTTCTCATTACTACACCGAGTATATACATGTGTGGATACAACTAATGCTGAGCTAGCCACTAACTACGTAACTAACTCTACTCAATTATAATTAACTAACATCACTAACTATACAATTAACATATACAATATAATTATACAAGTCTTAACAAAACATAAGACCATTGGACTTTAGTTTCCACAATCGTGAGAGACACCAGGCTAATTGACATGAATCCTTCCACCAAACGTGATTTTCCATCAACTGATGAGGAAGTTGTGGGCTTTGTGAAAGATGCAGAAAGTATAGTGCAAAAATTGACTGGAGGAACAAAGGAGCTAGATTTTATTTCAATATTTGGAATGGCCGGACTCGGTAAAACAACTTTGGCAAGGAAGGTGTACAACAATCCCTCTGTTGCTAATCACTTTGATATTAAGGTATGGTGTACTGTCTCACAAACATATAATGTGAAGACATTGTTAGCTGAGATTCTTGAACAAACAACATCTAGCAAAATCAAAAAGGATGATGACATAGCTGACAAGTTGTGCAAGAGTCTAATAGGCAGGAGATATCTCATTGTATTAGATGATATATATGGGAAGTCGAGGCATGGGAAGATTTGGGATTATGTTTCCCTAAAGGTGAAGATGGAAGTAGAGTAATTGTAACAACTCGAATTGAAGAAGTGGCTAAGCATCTTCAACACCGCAGTGATCCTTAGCTGAGATTCTTGAACTGTTAGACTCCATTATTGGAGTCGATTGAGAGAAATTGAAAGTGAGAAGAGAAAAGCCCTAGGTCGAGCAACAAGAGAGAAGAAAGATATTTTTCATTTTATTTCATGTTGTATCTAAAATATTCCAGAAGAAACTCTCTATATCAGTATTACATTTATGGGCTTTTGTTACATAATTAGGCCGGGTATCCAACTATTCTATTGGGCTTCTTGTCTGAGACTTTTGACATCCCAACACCCCCTCTCAAGCTGGAGGGGGAAGCCACTCCAAGATTGCCAAGCAGGTGATGGTGAAGAGGCCCTGCAAGAGACTTGGTTAAAATGTCAGCAGGCTGGTCAGCAGTAGAAATGTGGTGAAGAGAGATCAAGCCAATTTGTAAGCAATCATGAACAAAATGACAGTCAATGTCAATATGCTTAGTCCTCTCGTGAAAGACAAAAAATTTGGCAATATGAAGTGCAGCTTGGCTGTCACAAAACACCTGAACAAGAGAGTGAAAAATCAGACCAAGATCAGCAAATAAATAAACCAGCCAGGAGATTTCAGCCACAACTTTCCTCAGAGCTCTGTATTCAGCTTTAGCAGAGGAAAGAGAGATTGTAGGCTACTTCTTGCATTTCCAAGAAATAGGGCAACCACCAAAACTAATGAAAAAGCTAGTGACAGACTTGCGAGACTCAGTACATGCGGCCCAATCAGAGTCAGAATATGCTACAAGAGAACTGACAGGAGACTTTGAAAGGAGAATTCCTTGCCCGGGTGCATTCATCAAGTACCTGAGAACATGTATAGCAGTCAACATGTGGGGGAACCTGAGGAGCTTGAAGGAACTAACTCAAATGTTGGACAGAAAATGCAATATCATGTCTCGTATGTTGTAAAAAATTTAGTTTCCCCACAAGTCTTCTATAAAGACTGGGATCAGTAAGTGGTTGGCCCATGTCAGAAGTTAATTTGACAGATGACTTAAGGAAATGCATACAGTTGAATTCATCCAAGAGGTCAGAAGTAAATTTCTATTGACTGGCCAAGTAACCCTGACTATTCTTGGTAACCTCCAAGCCCAAAAAATAATGGACAGACCCCAGATCTTTGATCTTGAACTGAGAATCCAAGAAGGATTTCAGACTATCAAGCTCATCTATATCACCCCCAGCAAGCAATATATCATCAACATAGACAGCCAAGGCTGTTAAGGAGGAATTAGATGACTTGGTAAAGAGAAAATAGTCATTCTTACTTGAAATGTAGCCTCTAGATAGCAGAGCCTCAGACAGTTTAGAAAATCACTGCCTCGAAGCCTGTTTGAGGCCATAAAGTGACTTGTTCAGCTTGCAAACCAAGGGAGAAGAATCAGAAGCTGCAGAAGTGAAAATCTGAAGACCAGGTGGAAGTTTCATATACACTTCTTCATGAAGGTCACCATAAAAAAAGGCATTATTCACATCAATTTGATACACAGTCCAGTCCCTCTTAGCAGCAAGAGAAAGAAGACACTTGATGGTAGTGAACTTAACAACAGGAGAGAAGGTCTCAGTGTAATCAATACTTGATGGTAGTGAGCTTAAAAATAGGAGAAAATGTAGTCTTTAAGATAGGGAGGAGTGTGGCAGACCCAGATAGACTTCCTAAGCAGAGGAGTAGTTGGCATAAAAATGGCAGAAGGAGAATCAGAGGTAAGAGGGACATACGTAGGAGGAGAATGAGGTGAAGAAGATGAAGGAGCAGAGGAGAAGTAAGGGGGAGAAGGAGTGGAGGCACAATCCACCAAAGGAACAGGATGAGTATGATGTACTAGGGAAGAGGGTGAAGAGTAAGGAAAAACATGTTCATGAAATAAGGAATTGATGATATATTGCTTAACAATCCTAGCTATGTTCATAGGAAGGAGAGACACCATGCAACCTTTGAAAAGGAGACATGTTCCCCAAGACAGAAGAAGGCATCCTATTTATGATATAAGTGGCAGTCAAGACACATTCACCCCAATATTTGACAAGAAGGTGAGATTGAAAAAGTAAGGCTCTAGAAGTCTCTAATAAATGGGCTCTAGAAGTCTCTAATAAATGTTTATGTTTTCTTTCAACTACCCCATTTTGTTGTGGGGTATGTAGAATAGTGGTTTGGTGAAGAATCCTATTTTCAGAGAAAAATATTTGTACTTCAGAACTACTGCCTAATTCAAAGGTATTATCAACCCTGAAAGTTTGAATAGAGGAATGAAAGTGAATCTAAACCATATTAGTGAAAGCCTTGATAATGGAGAAGGCATTACTCTTACAAGATAAGAGATGGGTCCATGTAACCCTAGAGAAATCATCCACAATGGTAAGAAAGTATCTAAACCCATTATTTGTCCTAGTATGGTAAGGGCCCCATAGATCTAAATGGACAAGTTGGAAAGGAGAAGTGGATTTGATATGTCTTTCAGGAAAGGAAAGTCTTTGTTGCCTATACACAGGGCAGAAAAATGACTGTTTAGAAGAAACTATGTTAGATAGAAATGGAATAGACTTCATCTTATGAAAGGGCATATGTCCCAATCTTTGGTGCCAAAACAAATCACGTTTATTAACACTAGTGGTAGAAATACAAGAGGGACTGGGGAAAGGGGAAATAGAATTAGAAGGAAGAACATTACAAGCAGTAACAAAAGAAATAGTAGAAACAAAAGGTGAATACTCAAGCATGTCAGGAAGCAGAAAGTACAACCCATGTGAAGCTCTACCAATTTCCAATGGTCTATTCAGAGAAGGGCCCCATAGAAAACAAGAGTGACTGCTAAATAATGCTAAGCATTGCAATTGAGAAAGAAGTTGGTATATAGAAATAAGATTGAAGTGGAAAGAAGGAACTAAAAGTACATTGTGTAAAACAATGTCTCTCCTAAGAAGTAAAGAACCGGTAGATATTACTTTGACTTTATAACCATTTGGTAAAGTGATTAAGTAAGGTTTAGGTAAGGGTTGTAAATTATGTAAGAATTGTTTATTGGAAGTCATGTGATTAGTGGCACCTGAATCTAGTATCCAAGGTATTTTTCCTAACTGAGCGGACAAAGAATGTACTACAGAATGAACTACAGAAAATTGATCAACAGGAAGATGACACACACCTGCAAAGTTGGCATAACCAATATTTTTATCAGAAGATAAAGAATGGACCCCAGGAGATATGTGAGTCTGCTGAAAAAGAGACATGAAGTGTTGATACTGTTCTTTGCTGAAACCATAAGCTGTGGAGTCACTAGACTTGATGCTAGGACCAATATCAACAACAAGTTCTTCTACTTGAACACAAGAGGCAGATCTCTTATTTTTGGTGAATTTGAAATCAGCAGGGAAGCCATGGAGTCTATAGCATTTTTCTACTGTGTGACCTGGCTTTTTGTAGTACTTACAAGACACATATGGTGAATTCCTTTTTGGATCAAAGTTAATTCTTTGGTTATAAGATCTGGTATTGTATTGGAAATTCATTTGATTGACATGTACTGAATTAGTTGTAGTGGCAGAGAAGGATGCCGAATCACCAGAAAAACCCAAGGCTAGAGGTTGATTCTCCTTTTGACTTTCATCATGTTGGAGCAGAGAATAAGCCTTACTAATGGATGGGAGTGGAGACATGAGAATGATACTACTCTTTACAGTGGAATATGGCTCATTCAACCCACTTAGGAATTGAAAAAGGTGTTGGTCTTATATGAATTTGGGTAGAGCCCCACGGGAACAAGTAGGACCAACATATGCAGAGTTTAACTCATCCCAAAGAGCCCTCATTCTGGTGAAGTAAGTGGCAATATCAGAAGACCCTTGTGAGTTAGAACTGATTTTCCTTTGGATTTAAATGTACTTGGATCCATTAAATTGTCCAAATATTTCATTTATATCACTCCATACTTTTCTAGCAGTGTTGAAACACATGACACTAACTGCTATCTCCCTAGTTAATGAATTGGTAATCCAAGCCTTTACCATATCATTACATCGCTCCCAGTAAGGATAATAAGGAGAATTGGGCGGAGGTTGAGGAACTTTCCCAGTGACTAAGCCTAATTTATTTTTAGCGGAAAGTGAGATGAGCATACTACTTCGCCAGTGTACAAAACCAGTCCCATTGAAAGGGATAACAACTAACCGACTACCACGACTATCGGATGGATGAACGTATAAAGGGTGAGCTGAGTCCAAAGTGAACTCAACAAAACCATCAGTAATGGAGGAAGGACTTCCCATATTCAGGCAAAGTAATTACGATTTTTTATGATAACTAGTCTCAATAGAGCGAGATAACACATATATCACTATATCACAGACAAAATCGAGCAGAGAAAGACCCTAATCGTACACTAATTTCACATGCAAATGAAAGTCAGAATTTTTACCCTCCTTCTTACATTAATTTCACATGTAAATGAAAGTCAGAAATTTTACCCTCCTTCTTCGCACACCTGAAGAAGTTAAGGTCTTCTAAATGCAGAAACGGAAGAAGAAATCGAAGAAATCGAGAAAACTCGAAGAAATCCAAAAATCACTCAGATCGACCAAAACCATTATCGGACCAAAACCATTGAACCAAAGCACACGGGTACCATCAGACGAAAGCTCTCATCAAGACGGATGGATTACTAGGCTCTGATACCATGTTAGACTCCATTGTTGGAGTCGATTAAGAGAAATTGAAAATGAGAAGAGAAAAGCCATAGGTCGAGCAACAGGAGAGAATAAAGATATTTTTCATTTTATTTCATGTTGTATCTGAAATGTTCCAGAAGAAACTCTCTATATCAGTATTACATTTATGGGCTTTTGTTACATAATTGGGCCGGGTATCCAACTATTATATTGGGCTTCTTGTGTGAGACTTTTGACAGCCCAACATGAACAAACAACATCTAGCAAAATCAAAAAGGATGATGACATAGCTGACAAGTTGCGCAAGAGTCTAATAGGCACGAGATATCTCATTGTGTTAGATGATATATGGGAAGTCGAGGCATGGGAAGATTTGGGATTACGTTTCCCTAAAGGTGAAGATGGAAGTAGAGTAATGGTAACAACTCGAATTAAAGAAGTGGCTAAGCATCTTCAACACCGCAGTGATCCTTATTCTCTTAGATTTCTAACATTGGAAGGGAGTTGGGAATTATTGCAAAAGAAAGTATTTTGAGGAGAGAGGTGTCCTCCGGATCTACGGGATGCAGGATTACAAGTTGCCCAACACTGTAAGGGATTGCCTCTTGTGGTTGTCCTGATTGCTGGAATTATTGTGAAAATGGAAAGGGAGGCGTCCTTGTGGCTTGTGGTTGCAAATGACTTAAGTTCTCATGTTTTAGGAGAGCAAAGCATGAAGGTAATGCAATCAAGTTATGACCATTTAGAAGACCACTTAAAGCCTTGCCTTCTGTACATGGGATCGTTTCCAGAAGACTATAGGATTCCGGTGTCTGATTTGCTGAAGCTTTGGATGGGTGAAGAGTTTGTACTGAATGTTGAAACAGAAAATATGGAGGAAGCAGCTGGAGTTTTCTTGAATGATCTGCTTAACAGAAGCCTAGTAATGGTCTCTGAGAAGAGACTTGATGGTGACATAAAATACTGCATACTGCACGATGTAGTGCGTGAGTTTTGTGGTGGAAAACTTAGAGAAAAAAAGTTTAAGCAGCTCGCAGTGCCATACAATCCATATCAACATTTGCAATACTCCAAGGAATCGCGGTTATGCATTTATATTCATGATGATCTGGTTGAACAATTAGATCATTCTGAATATCGGCCAGATAAGGTTCTATTTTTGGACTCCGAGGAAACAAAGTCTTTGGAGTTCATTGCTCATCCAGTATTCAACACATGGAACCGATCAGATCCTCTACCTTTACTTGCTAAATTAAGACTTGTTCGGGTGTTGCATTTCTTGGATGTGGAGTTGCCACGTTCTTGGGCTACGGTTGTACAATCACTAACTCACTTGAGGTACCTTGCAATTAATGTCTTTAATTTTGACTTCAAGTGGGTATCTCACATGCACCAACTTCAAACTCAACGGTTCATTCAGATAGATGGGGTTATTTAAAGACATCGCCAGCAGCTATCTGGAAAATGACGAAGCTAAGGCATGTGAATCTAAGTGAGTTTCTCTTCTTATGGGAAGATAGTTACCTAGCATTGTTTGAAGAATCTTCAGAAACAATGCTAGAGAATTTGAAGACATTTGGCACTTGCACGATATATGATGATGAGAAGAATCCAAGGTTCTGGTGGAGGTTCCCGAATCTTGAAGAACTCAGCCTCGGGATTGTAGGTGTATCTACTATTCCATTATTTCCCATACCAGATGTTCATACCCGACTTCAATCTCTTGAACTATATCTCCCGGAAGCGTCAGCGATGTTTTAATTTTAATACCACACAAGAGGGGTGATTTGTGTGGTGTCAGTGATGTATTAACTTCAATACCACACAAGAAGGGGGTGATTTGTGTGGTGTCCAATTTTTCGCTTAAACTGATTATGGAAGGACCTGGTTCTTCTAAGTGTTCCTTAACCTACTATTGCAGAAATAGTAAATACGGAAAGTAAAGAACACAAGTATTTTACGTGGAAAACACCTGGCTCAAAAGGTGAAAAAATCACGACCTATTTCTCAGTAGTATTTTTCCAAACTCTCCACTAAATCACTGAGCCAAAAACTACATTTACAAAACACTTTTATAAACCTAGGATTAACTCCAATCCCGTTGTGGCAATCAGCCTCTAACTGCCACAACAACATCAAGTTATCTCTAATTTAAATACTCTAAGTACCTATTACAATTGCCTCTAGATAAAGCTGAAAGGTACAATATAAAAATACCTACTACAATTGAACTAGAATAAAAGACAGACACTTGGAACTGATTCTTCTATCTGGTTCATGTAGCTTCAGGTTTGCACACTTGAATCACACACGAATTGCTTGCAAAATGCCTTGCTATTTTGCTCTCAATTCACGTTTTACTTCTGCTTTTGTGCATCACTATAAAATAAGAACATCTTGCAATATATAGAGTTAGTAGATGAAGAAATAACTAGAGTTCTAATGCTACTCTTCCTTGGTGGAAGAGTTCTAGTTGATCTCAACTTCTGACTCCTCCCTTATCTTGGATGGTATTCTCTTTGATTAAGGAGTTCTTCTCCTTATCAATTATGTAACCTTTTCGATCAGGAGATATCAATTATACCAAGTTAAATGTAACGATTCAACCGGTCATTTTGAGCATTTGCACTTCGCTCGGTAGTTTACGGGCATGAGTAGCTCTGTATAATGTATTAAGACTTATGTGAATTGTCGGTTTTGATTTTTAGGTTATTTGGAATCGAATTAGAAGAATGAATTTCATTGTTAAAGCTTTAAATTGGGAGAGTTGACCAAGTTTGACTTTTTGTGAATTTGAACCCGGAACGGAGTTTTGATGGTTCCGGTAGGTCCGTTGGGTGATTTTGGACTTAGGAGCACGTCCGGGTTGTGATTTGAAGGTCCGTAGTGGAATTTGACTTGAAATGGCGGAAGTTGGATTTTTGAAAAGTTTGACCGGGAGTAGACTTTTTGATCTGATGATTCGGATTGTGATTCCGGGAATTGGAATAGCTTCGTTATGTCATTTGGGTCTTGTGTGCAAAATTTGAGGTCAATCGGGCGTGATTTGATAGGTTTCGGTATCTGTTGTGGAAGTTTGAAGTTTCAAGTTCATTGATTTCGAATTGAGGTGTGATTCGCCGTTTCGATATTGTTATATGTGTTTTGAGACCTCCAGTAGGTCCGTGTTATGTTATGGGACTTGTTGGTGTGTTTGGACGGGATCCCGAGGGGCTCGGACGTGTTTCAGATTGATTTCGGGCCATCCTCCTTCATTTTGGCACTACTGTGTTCTGCTGGTTTCTGGTGTCTCAGCCCTTCATCGCGTTCGCGTGGCAAGTACCGCGAACGCGTAGTGTATTTTGATGGCAGTGGCATTTCTTCATCGCGTTCGCGAATATTTGTCCGCTTTCGCGTAGAGTTGGGGCAAGCCTTCTTCGCGTTCGCGTATGAGGGATCGCGTTCGCGTAGGGTTGACCTGGGTGCTAGAGTTGGAGGCCTTTCTTCATCGCGTTGGCGTAGTTGGAACCGCGTTCGCGTAGCTCTGTCCCCGGTGTGTATCGCATTCGCGAGGCTTGTGCCGCGAACGCGTAGAGTATTTTTGGGTGACTGATATCTTGTTCATAGCGAACGTAATGGTTTTCCCGCATTCGCGAAAGAGGACGACTGGGTAGTGTATATAGTACTCAATTTCAAAAGTTTCAGATATTTTTGCATTTTTGGAGCTATGGAGCTCTGATTGAGGCGATTCTTGAAGCAATTTTTACCATATAAATTGGGGTAAGTGTTCTCTACTCGGTTTTGGTTATATTTCATGAATCTATCTTCGATTCTAGCTTTTGGTTGATGATTTTCAAAGGGGAAATTGGGGGTTTTGGCCTAAAGTTTCATAATGTGAATTTTTGAGTTTTGAACATCGATTTGGAGTTGGATTTGAGTGAAACTATTTGGTTGGACTCGTAATTGAATTGGTTGTAGGATTTTGTGAGTTTTGTCTAATTCCGAGGCGCGGGCCCTGGTGTAATTTTTGGTCGATTTTAGGTTTTGATTAAAGATTCGATCTTTATATTTTGGAATTGTTTCCTTGGGATTTATTTGATGTATTTTTGTTGCTTTTGGCTAGTTTTGAGTCGTTCGGAGGTCGCTACGCGCGTGATGGCATCTTTGGAGCATCACTTGGCTTACTCGGCATTGATATTGGCTTGTTCGAGGTAAGTAACTCTTCTAAACTTAGTGCCGAGGGTATGAAATCCCGAAATACGTGTTATGTCATTGGTATTGAGGTGACGCACATGCTAGGTAACGGGAGTGTGGGCGTGCACCATGTGAATTGGGACTCTGTTGTTTCCATGGCACTGTATAGTGGTCCTACTTTGTTGATGTCCGTGTTTTCACTATGTGATAAAGTAATTGAGTTGTCAATCATGCTAGATATCATGTTTAGGCTTTATGACGATACTGTTAGGACCTATAGTGGTCGTTTCTTGCCGTCATTTTACTGATTTCATTGATATTTCGTACTCAGTCATATTCATGCATTCATATCATATCTTAATCTCAGTTTTTATTTATTGATACATCATATCATTGTTATCGGGCTAGTTTCATGATATTGTGAGCCCGTGAGTGAGACTGGAGAGATTGATGACTGAGTGAGGCCGGGAGCCTGTTTGTGAGGATATTGATATTATAGCACGTGAGTTATCCATGCAGCACATGAGTTGTCTGTGCGGATCCAGATATTGATATTATGGCACGTGAGTTGTCCGTGCGGATTATAGCGCTTGGGCTGTAGGACCCCCTCCGGAGTCTGCACACCCCTTAGTGAGCCCAGTTGACTATATATGTATATGGATCGGTTTGCACGCCGCAACGACCCTTATGAATATATATATATATATATATATATATGGATCGAATTGCACGCCGCAACGAGCCTTATGGCTATATATATGTGGATCGGGTTACACGTCGCAACGGACCTTATGGTCATATGTGGATCGGGCTGCACGCCGTAGCAGGTATTGTACAGTGCTGAGTGATTGAGTGTGCTGAGCATTAAGCATAGTGAGAGGGAATGCGAGACAGTGAGATTGAGTACTCTGAGAGTGTGAGTACATGAGCTCATCATTGAGATGCATTGCATTTGTCATGCGTACTTGAGATACATGCATAGAGATGCATTTCCTTCTGCTACTCGGTTTTGGTGACATTTATGATTTTACCTGTATCTTGACATGTAGGCATAGAGACATACTTATCTCATGCTATCTGAAAATGAATATTTTATTATTGAAAGGATTTTTGGAAAAAATCCTGGTTTTCATACTTACTCATATTTTGGCATTTTCGGTAAAAGATTTGGGTTTTCACTAAGATACTTGAAAAGCAATGCCTATTTTCTGGAACTGTGAATGAACTGAGCATTTTATTTCCGAGATACCTCTTTTATTACTTGTACTATGCTGTTATGAACTGTTGTGGAATATTGGTATTGGACCCGGCCTTTGTATTAGCTCGTCAGTACTTTCAACCTAAGATTAGGTTTGTTACTTATTGAGTACATGGAGTCGGTTGTACTCATACTATACTTCTGCACTTTGCGTGCAGCTGTTGGTTGTTGATGTTGCTGTGTTCGATGGGAGTTGGATTAGAAGATGTATCTGCATCCAGGTTATAGCTGCCTCTTGCTCATGGTAGCCTTAGATCTATAAAACTCTGTTAATTTCTTTTTCAAACAGATGATGTGTTTACTTCATTTAAGCTTTGTGAACTCTATTCTTAGAAGCTAATGATTTGTACTACCAGTCCTTGTGAAATGTATAAGATTCAGATGTTCTCTTTCATTTAATTATCTTATTAATATTATAAGAATTGGATAGTTATTAGTTGGCTTACCTAGAGGGTTGGGTTAGGTGCCATCACGACTAGTTGGATTTAGGGTCGTGACAAGTTGGTATCAGAGCTCTAGGTTCATAGGTTCTATAAGTCATGAGCAAGTGTCTAGTAGAGTCTTGCGGATTGGTATGGTGACGTCTATACCTATCTTCAAGAGTCTACAGGACATTTAGGATATGCTTCCCATCTTTCTTTCCTTATCGTACGACATTGATTCAGCTTGAAGCGTAACTCTTTGAATTCCTTCCACGCATTTGTATGCGCATGTGAGAACTCGGTATTGGATGTGCGCCGGCGGCTTGTGATTCCATTGTTGAGGTGCGAGATGTGATTTTGGCGTGCTGATGATGGGCCAGTCTGGAGGACTTGAGGCCGGGTTTTGACAGTAGCTTGAGCACGAAGATTTCGATTGTGAGAGCACATGCTTTTGGGACTTATAGGTCCGTTGGTGTCCCTATTAGTGGAATTTGTGATTGGATGACTATGTGGTGAGTAAGATGCGACTGCGAGATATGTTCAGATTGTTTGAATGTGACGAGAAGAGTTTACTTGAGATGTAGCAAGAACTATGGGTTGTTTGATTTATCTCTTGATTTTGCGTATGGTCTCGAGTTATGGGTGTGTTGAGTGATCTCTCATGTTGTTTAGTTATGGAGTGAAGTAGATTCTCATGTCTTGTTGATGAGTTCAAAATCGAGAAGATTAAGTGATTGCGTAGTAGTCGTGACTGTGGAAGGGTATAGAGATATGTCAGTTTGAGGCAAAGCAGGTGGGTTATCTCTTGCGAGGTGTCCTGAGGTTGTGTGACCCTTATGATGTTTTGTAGAGAGTTCTCTTTTACCAGTGAACCTATGATGTTTTGTTGAGAGTTCTCTTTTACCAGTGAATGATATATGTTGCAGTTTGAGTTTGGATCGCTTGTGGAAGTTGGCTTAACCATCACGAGAATGAACGCGAGATTTGCAAATGATTTGAGGTACTAAATGGTTTGTGTTGCATGAGCGGATGAAGGATTTAGTGGAATCTCACTGTGGTATTATGGTAGTAATAGGGTATGGTTATTGTAAGTAATCAGATGTTTTATTCCATGGCTTTGAGCCAGGTGGGGGAGTCTGCTATAGACGAGTTGATTGCACGGTTATGTGTTGTATTGGTTTCGGTTCAGGGTATACTGGTAAATCAGTTATGACTTGCAGAAGTTGAGATTGAGGATGACTCGAGTAAGGGAATTTCTGGATACGGGTTGTATTACACTCTATGGTTATATGGGAATCATGGAATAATTGAGTGGTTATTCGTGAAGGATGTAGTGTGCATGGAGTAGGAATTTTCTTGGTTGCGTTAAGGTGTGGTTACTTCTTTAGGTGTCATCGTGCTAATGGGGCACCAGTTGTTTGGCCCTTTTGGGGAGGTGCAATTGAGATTTGAGCAGAGTGGATGACTCTCAAGAATGGTTCTAATAGATTCAAGAATTATGCGTAGCAATTGAGAATTTCGGATTGGTATATGGCTAGGATCTGAGAGTTACATTGGATGGTGTCGAGACTTGTGAAATTTTTATACCATTGTGGATTATGCATTTCAGCATCAAGAAGGTGAAGGAAACAATTTTAGGTTCACATAAGGTCTCTTTAGAGTGGGTGTCTCGGTTGTGGTGCTTTGGGGTGCTTAAGAGGGAAGTCAATAGCTTATGGGCCTTAGGATGTTGTGGTTTTATACTAGGGTCTCTTGTGTGGCGAGTTTTGGTGGAGGATCGTGGTATTATGGCGAGTAGAACTATCAATTTGAAGGTAATTTTGGAAAAAACTCGAGGAATTAGGACAACTTGATAGTAGGTTGGATCAGCAAAGTAATGGATATATCGGTTCTTTGGGTCCTTATGATGTGGTGGGTTTCTATAGGTGCTTCATGGCAATGCTCTTAGGTTTTGGCGACCTGTGTGGCTGGGTTGAGTTAGAGAGATTCGGTTCTGATAGCTTGGTTATGTGCAAATGGACTTCGAAGAGTTCTCAATGGTTTCTACCACAGTTCGAGGAGTATATTTCCTACTGGCATGAGGAGCATGTGGTGTATAGTGATTTTCTCCTGGATGAAATCAAATGGAAGGTCCTTGGCTAATTGAGTATGTAGTTGCTTGTGACTCAGAGTGGACTATGAAGTTCTCGTATTTTTCATATGATGGCATGGTACATGTGTTGTGTTGTGTGGGATTGAGATTACATGAGCAAGGTCACATTTCAGTTTTGAAGGGAATGGCATAAATTCTTAGGCAGCATGAACGGTTTCAGATGACTAGGTAAATGATATTACTAATCGGTATGGATTGATGAGAGTATACATTTCAGAAGAGACAATGTGTTTTGATTTATGGATACTTCACTGGTACTGCGACACTCTCATAGTTGATCGATTGATGATATTCAAATTTTGCTATGTGGCACGGAAGAATTTTAGAAGTATTCATTGTGGGATTATCGTGTATGAGAGATGTGTTAGACATTCTGGCAGTGAAGTTGGGATCAAATATGGTGATTCGTATGTTCTATGGATTTGGAGACTTGGAGTTCTCAAGAGCAGAATGTTTCATGGTTATGGACTGTGAAGTCATGGCCGAAGCTAGCCAGATGATAGTATGTGTTATGATTCAGTCATTGTGGGCTTTCGGAGGGTTATTTATCTATTTATGGGTGCCCGGAGTTGATTTGGGGGTCCATTGGTAGGCCCAATTAGGATGTGTATTCTACACCGAGTCAGATTGGTTGGCTCTATACTGCTATTGTTGAGGGATGTGATATTCGGTTGTTATTGAGCTTATTCGTGTTCTGAAATGATCTGTGAGTTACTATTCTATGCTACGAGGAGTTGTGATTCGTTGGTTATAAGCACACCTGGTGCAATTCTATTTGGGCTTTATAGCGAAATTTAAGCGAGATGAGTAATTGGGTATTACATGGTTGATGGCGTATGGGTTATGTTCTTTCGAGTTTTGTGAGGCATTGTGTCATCTGCTTCTCCATGGTTATGGTAATGCACTTGTAGTACTTGATGTCAGATTGCGCGTGGTTATTGATTTTGAGCTTGGTGGCTGAGGTATTTCATACGGATCATTGTTTGGATGGGGTCACGCATTGCAGCAGAGTTATGTTGAGATATGATCCCTTGTGTTAGATTTGTGTGTTTTGGTTCTACGGTGTGTGATAGGTTCTTAACATTGCGTTGTGGTGGTACTTGTTAAGCTTTCGGGACAGTTCTCTCGTCTGAGTCATTTTTCCATGATTGAGTACATTTGGAATGTTGCTTATTGGTGCATAGGTTGCACGGGTTGTGGCTTTAGATTGTAGTCACTAGAGTGGTCATGTTAGATGAGATGAGGTCATTGGACTAAGAATGGATACTATCAGAATATATTATAGCATGGTTGGAAGGATAATATCGAAACGACTTAGAAATTTGCTATAGTTCTTGTCGAAGGAGAGGGAGCTCCATGACTGGTGGATATGATGAATGGTTACGAGTTTCTGCTTGTTTCTTTCATCATCGGTAGTGTACGAAGGTTTTATAATGTAGTCTTGTTTGATATGAGGTTATTACCGGCGGGTTGTTTTGAGCAGCTACTGTGATTAGAAATCATTGCTACGAGTATTTGTGTTATGTGATATATCATGCGATTGTATCTTGGGTTATGGTTGCGGCTAGGTACAGCTTGTTCAGAGCTATATAGGGTGTATGCTGCGAGATTCAGATCTTATAAGAAATTCCGGATGTTGGAAATTGGATTCTAAGGCTTGTGGGCTAGGTTGAATTGAGAAATTTCAGTTATGTTGTGTTATCGGACCTGTATGGGATAGGGTGATGTGGGATCACCCCCGTGTATGTGCATGGTAAAGTTATACGGCGATTTGATGGTTTTAGGAACAACTCTAGGCACGTTCGAGGACGAACATATGTTTAAGTGGGGGAGAATGTAACGACCCAACCGGTCGTTTTGAGAATTTGCACTTCGCTCGGTAGTTTACGGGAATGAGTAGCTCTGTATGATGTATTAAGACTTATGTGAATCGTCGATTTGGTTTTCAGGTTATTCAGAATCGAATTGGAAGAATGGATTTAATTGTTGAACTTTAAATTGGGAGAGTTGACCAAGTTTGACTTTTTGTGAATTTGAACCCGGAACGGAGTTTTGATGGTTCCGGTAGGTCCGTTGGGTGATTTTGGACTTAGGAGCATGTCCAGATTGTGATTTGGAGGTCCACAATGAAATTTGGCTTGAAATGGCGGAAGTTGGATTTTTGGAAAGTTTGACCGGGAGTGGACTTTTTGATATCAGATTCGGATTGTGATTCCGGGAATTAGAATTGTCATTTGGGACTTGTGTGCACAATTTGAGGTCAATCGGACGTGATTTGATAGGTTTCGGCATCGGTTGTGGAAGTTTGAAGTTTCAAGTTCATTGATTTCGAATTGAGGTGTGATTCGTTGTTTCGATGTTGTTATATGTGTTTTGAGACCTCGAGTAGGTCCGTGTTATGTTATAGGACTTGTTGGTGTATTTGGACGGGGTCCCGAGGGGCTCGGGCGTGTTTCAGATTGATTTCGGGCTATCCTCCTTCATTTTGGCACTACTGTGTTCTGCTGGATTCTGGTGTCTCAGTCCTTCATCGCGTTCGCGTGGCAAGTACCGCGAACGCCTAGTGTATTTTGATGGCAATGGCATTTCTTCATCGCGTTCGCGAATATTGGTCCACTTTCGTGTAGAGTTGGGGCAAGCCTTCTTCGTGTTCGCGTATGAGGGATCGCGTTGGCGTAGGGTTGAGCTGGGAGCTGGAGTTGGAGGCCGTTCTTCATCGCGTTCGCATAGGGTTGAGCTGGGAGCTAGAGCTGGAGGACTTTCTTCATTGCGTTCGCATAGTTAGAACCACGTTCGCGTAGCTCTGTCCCTGGAGTATATCGCATTCGCGAGGCTTGTGCTGCGAACACGTATAGTATTTTTGGGTGACTGATATCTTGTTCATAGCGAACGCAATGGTTTTCCCGCGTTCGCGAAAGAGGACGACTGGGCAGTGTATATAGTACTGTATTTCAAAGGTTTCAGACATTTTTGCATTTTTGGAGCTATGGAGCTCGGATTGAGGCGATTCTTGAAGCAATATTCACCATATGAATTGGAGGTAAGTGTTATCTACTCGGTTTTGGTTATATTTCATGAATCTATCTTCGATTCTAGTTTTTTGTTGATGATTTTCAAAGAGGAAATTGGGGGTTTTGGCCTAAAGTTTCATAATGTGAATTTTTGAGTTTTGAACATCGATTTGGAGTCGGATTTGAGTGAAACTAGTATGGTTGGACTCGTAATTCAATGGTTTGTCGGATTTTGTGAGTTTTGTCAGGTTCTGAGGCGCAGGCCCGGGTGTGATTTTTGGTCGATTTTGGGTTTTGATAAAAGATTCAATCTTTATAATTTGGAATTATTTCCTTGGGATTTATTTGATGTATTTGAGTGTCTTTTGGCTAGTTTTGAGCCGTTCGGAGGTCGCTACGCCCGTGATGGCATCTTTGGAGCATCACTTGGCTTGCTGAGCATTAATATTGGCTTGTTCGAGGTAAGTAACTCTTCTAAACTTAGTGTTGAGGGTATAAAATCCCGAAATACGTGTTATGTGATTGGTATTGAGGCGACGCACATGCTAGGTGACGGGCGTGTGGGCGTGCACCATGTGAATTGGGACTATGTTGTTTCCATGGCACTATACAGTGGTCCTACTTTGTTGATGTCCGTGTTTTCACCATGTGATAAAGTAATTGAGTTGTCAATCATGCTAGATATCATGTTTAGGCTTTATGACGATACTACTAGGACCCATAGTGGTCGTTTCTTGCTGTCATTTCATTGATTTCATTGATATTTCGTACTCAGTCATATTCATGCATTCATATCATATCTCAGTCTCAGTTGTTATTTTTTGATACATCATATCATTGTTGTCGGTCTAGTTTCATGACATTGTGAGCCTGTGAGTGAGACTAGAGAGATTGATGACTGAGTGAGGCCGGGAGCCTGCTTGTGAGGATATTGATACTATAGCACGTGAGTTGTCCATGCGGATCCAGATATTGATATTATGGCACGTGAGTTGTCCATGCAGCACGTGTGTTTTCCGTGCAGATTATAGCGCTTGTGCTATAGGAGCCCCTCCGGAGTCTGCACACCCCCCAGTGAGCGCAGTTGACTATATATGTATATGGATCGGGTTGCACGCCGCAACGAGCCTTATGGCTATATATATGTGGATCGGGTTGCACGCCGCAACGAGCCTTATGGCTATATATATGTGGATCAGGTTGCACGTCGCAACGGGCCTTATGGTCATATGTAGACCGGGCTGCACGCCGCAGCAGGTATTATACAGTGCTGAGCATTGAGCATAGTGAGAGGGAATGCGAGACAGTGAGATTGAGTACTCTGAGAGTGTGAGTACATGAGCTCATCATTGAGATGTATTTCATTTGTCATGCATACTTGAGATACATGCATATAGATGCATTTCCTTCTGCTACCCAGTTTTGGTGACATTTATGATTTTACCTGTATCTTGACATGTAGGCATAGAGACGTACTTTCCTCATGCTATCTGAAAATGAAACATCTTACTTATTATTGAAAGGAGTTTTGGAAAAAATCACGGTTTTCAAACTTGCTCGTATTTTGGCATTTTCGGTAAAAGATTTGGGTTTTCACTGAGATACTTGAAAAGCAGTGCCTATTTTCTGGAACTGTGAATGAATTGAGCATTTTATTTCTGAGATACCTCTTTTATTACTTGTGTTATGTTGTTATGAATTGTTGTGGAATATTGGTGTTGGACCCGACCTTTGTGTTAGCTTGTCACTACTTTCAACCTAAGGTTAGGTTTGTTACTTACTGAGTACATGGGGTCGGTTGTACTCATACTGCACTTTTGTACCTTGCGTGCATATGTTGGCTGCTGATGTTGTTGTGTTCGATGGAAGTTGGATTTAAAGATGTACCTGCGTCCCGGTTGTAGATGCCTCTTGTTCATGGTAGCCTTAGATCTATAAAACTCTGTTAATGTATTTTTCAAACAGATGATATCTTTACTTCATTTCTGCTTTTTAAACTCTATTCGTAGAAGCTCGTGATTTGTACTACCAGTCCTTAGAAAATGTATAAGATTCAGATGTTCTCTTTCAATTAATTGTCTTATTAATATTATTAGAATTGGATAGTTATTAGTTGGCTTACCTAGCGGGTTGGGTTGGGTGCCATCACGACTAGTTAGATTTGGGGTCATGAAATTAAACTCGTCTCCTTCACGTGCATCCCAGAAACTCGAATCTGCCCGTGTCAATACACACAAAGGATGGACCTGGTTCATGTCTGAGCTTCCTTTGTCAATCTTCAAAACTAACTTTCACTTGGGCCAACAAATTCCCCATTTTTGATGATGACAAACTTTGTGCTTTCCATAAGCTTAAGCCCTGTTTTATCTTAGCTCAACATCAACACAATGTTAGAAACATTTTTCCTTTTTATCACTTATCATCAAGGACCAGGTTCATCAGGTTATAAACATCACTGTTCAAACTGTAAAGCACAACCTTTTTCCCTCTTTTGGCATCATCGAAAAGTTGCATAAATAAGTAAGATAACCAGATTTTAAAACTTACTCATGGCCACTGGGGCTACTTCAAATGCAATCATGGGTTAATCATCATAGATCAAGCTAAGAATTTTAACCATCAAAGAAATATAAACAAACAGTTAGAGCAAAAGACAGTGAATTTCATTGATGATTGATAAGATTCTACCACAAAGCATAAGAAGAAATAAAAACATTGGAAAACATGAGCAAAAGAAACAAAAAATCCCAAAATGGGTCACTGGTTGATCTATACTAGGCTAGGAGGTTTAAGGCTAGGAGGAACTAGTGCTTGGTTTTTGGCTTGGAGGAATTTCAGCATATCTTGAAGAATGTCATCATTCTTCTCCTTTTCTCTTGCCATCTCAGTTCTGAGAGCATCTATCTCAGTATCCACCTCTGCCAACCTCTTTTTCAGCCTCTCAATCTCAGCATTCTTAGCCCCACTTTCTTGCACCAAGGCTCGGACCTTGCTATTCACTGGTACCTTCTTGGATGAACCGGGTTCTTTAGGAGTGGCATGGACTTCATAGTCACAAGCAATCAAAGTATTTGCCCCAAAATGATCCTTGCTTGTACCAACCTCCCAAGGTACCTTGAAAGGTGCAAGCACAACTGTGAGAATGAAGCCATAGGGAATGGCATGAGTCTTGGTGCCATTTAGAACCCTATCAAGAAGCTGGATTATAAATCCAAGCCAATTAATCTGCCTCCCACTGTCTAAACACTCCATGAGGACCAAGTCCATGAAGTTTGCAATGTGTCTCCTTTCCTGCCTTGGCAGAACACATGTGTTGACAAATTCGAACAACACTTTGAGGGGTGGCTTCATCTCACTCTTGTACACAGCCTTGGGCTCAAATTCCTCCTCATTGTCACTGAATTTTCTGGTAATGGTAAGGGCAGTAGGAAGATTTTCTAGGCTTGGACACTTAAGCTTTGTATAGTCATTATACCCCTCAGCAGGTACAACTAGAATTTCTCCCAACTCCTTCACATCGAAGGAAACTTGCACTCCTTCACATCGAAGGAGACTTGCACTCCTTTCACTATACTGGTAACCCTTCCATCTTTCACCTCACCATTTGCCATAAACTCAATAATTTCATTCCTGGCCAACTTGCCATCCATCTAAAGGCCCATGTCCTTCCAGCCTTGCAACTCCAACTTCTCCAAAAGCAATACCATTCCTTGCTCTTCCAAGTCCCTGAGGAGTCTGCCCTTCAAAATTGTCCTCTTTCCAAACTTGGCCATCTTGTCTTTCTTAGTGTCAGAATCATCTTCTTCCTCTCCACTCCATTCCTTTTCTTCAACATTTTTCACTTGTTTTGACTTCACAACAGACCTTGTTCTTTTTGCCAAGGTGGATGGTTCAGCAGACTTTGACTCTGAAACCGACTTCTTAGTGGAAGTCTTGGCTTTATTGGCTTTGGGAGTCAGAACTTCCACTTCTTCAGTCTCATCTTCATCTCGAAGGAACAGGTTCATCTCATCAATGTCAACAGCCTCAACATGCTCATCCACCTTCTTCTTTCCCTTAGCAACTATTTTTCTTCTGCTTTCTTCTAAGGCTTTCTGCAGTTCTGCCTCATTCTGCTTTAGCTGACTTCTTGTGGATCTTCCTCTTGTGGGAGGAATTTCAACAGTAACAGAAGGGGCAACCTTCCTTTTCTTGTTAGCCCTAGCAGTGCCAGGGGTTTTAGCCTTTGAACTTCATTTCTTCTTTGGATTATAACTCTCAGTCACTCTTTTTAGTAGGTCTGGGAGGGTTTCCTGTTCAGATGAAACAAGTTCATCCCTATTTTTCTCAAGTTGAACCAGCCCTTCAGCAGCTTCTCCAGACCCACTTCCCCATGTTTTCTTTACGCTCTCCTCTACTTCAACAGATTTTTCTCCCCAAACAACCATTGCACCTGTGTCTTTGTTTAAACTAGAAGGAGTGGGTGAAGAATCAACCACTCTTTTACCCCTTCCCCTCACAGCACTCCTAACTCCCTTGCTCTCTTTTTCTTTTCCCTTTTTATTTTTACCACCAACTTCTCCAGACTCTGTAGTTTCAACACCTGCTATAGACCCTACCAGCACAAACCTATTTTCCAAATTTGTATCCACTTTAGAAATTGTCTCAGGAGTAGCTTTAGGGCCAGAAGATACCTGTTCAGTTTTAGAAGAAACCGTTTCTTCCCCCTCAGTAGCAGATTTAAATGAGTCTTCAGATTTCTGAGGTTCTTGGACCTGACTATCCTTCAATTGTTTATCTAATTTCTTGGATAATGCGCTCCCTGCTACAGTCTTACGAGCAAGCATCTTAGTTCTTCCTTTCTTAGACAGAGGTGTAGTTGAAGGTGTGATAGATGGTGTGGGTGTGATTTCCTTGTGTGGGGATGAAGGATTTTTAGGAATGTTCGCCATTTCTGTGCTTGGGTATGGGAGAGAAGAGAATTGGATTGTGTTTGGAAGATGAGAGAAGATGGAGAGTATTTGACGGCTTGAATACGATGGAGTGAAGAAAACAGTAATGCTGATCAATTTAGAGAGGAGTAATTAATGGGGTAACGACAGGTTTTCAGACTTTTAGAAGTCTAATCAAACTGAATTTCAGTTTTAAAAAGACTGTAGAGTGTATCCCTAGAATCTAGGTACTTCAATTCGGTTGGGACTCTTTTAAACGGAACTGGTTCACTTGTAACGGATAAGTCCAAAAGGAGTTTGGAATTAGGTAGGATTCTTCTCATGATCCAAATATTATTATTTTAAATTATGCAGAGTGTAGAAAATATACCGAGTAATCATGATAAACTAGGTTCTTCACTGAGAATTCTCTTGTGTAAGTCTAAATTTGCCAAAATAGAGAAAATATCATAAGAGATTAATGAGTAATTTTAGCACATGGCACAAGAGTATACTATTAAAAGTATGAGACTGAGCAAAATTTAATCTAATTATATACACAATTTACAGATTTTCTAACCAAAAACAAATTTCATTTTTTTGTGAATTTTGAACTGGTCCTTTTAGATGATCTTAATCATCTCTAATTCTAACATGTTCCTTTCAAAGTGATCTCTACTTAGGGATTTTGTGAATATGTCAGCTATTTGCTTGTCAGTAGCACAAAATTCCACAGTTATCAAACCCTTTTCATAGTTATCCCTCAAAAAGTGATGCCTAACATCTATGTGCTTAGTTCTCTTGTGATGAACCGGGTTCTTGGTCATACTAATTGCACTATGTTATCATAAAAAATGGGGATACAACCAAAATCAATTCCAAAGTCCATTAATTGTTGTTTGATCCACAACAATTGAGCACATCATGAAGCAGCAACAACATACTGAGCTTCAGCAGTAGATAAGGCTACTGAATTTTTCTTTTTGGTAGCCCAATACATAAGACATGAGCCAAGAAAGTATGTCATACCTGATGTGCTCTTTCTATCCACTAAAAACCTGCATAATCAACATCAGCATATCCCACTAGATTGAAATTACTACCTTTTGGATACCATAGACAGAGATCAGTGGTGCCTTTTAGATATCTCAAAATTCTCTTGACAACAGTCAAGTGAGACTCCTTTGGATTTGCCTGAAATCTTGCACAAAGGCCTATACTGAAAACAATGTCAGGTCTACTAGTAGTGAGATACAACAATGAGCCAACCATTCCTCTATACAACTTCTGATCAACAAATGAACCAGGTTCATCTATATCCAACTTTGTAGCTGTTGCAATAGGAGTGTCAATTTCTTTGGAATCTTCCATTTTAAACCTTTTAAGCAACTCTTTTACATACTTCTGCTGATGGAGCATAGTTCCATTTGAATTTTGTTTAATTTGTAAGCCTAAAAAGAAATTAAGCTCACCCATCATGCTCATTTCGAATTCACTCCCCATTAGTTTAGCAAATTCTTTACTTAATTTATCAGTAGTTGCTCCAAAGATTATATCATCAACATATATCTGAACTACCAAGAGATCTTTACCTTTTTATTTCAAGAAAAAAACATTGTCAATTTTACCTCTCTTGTAGTCATGCTCAAGAAAAAACTTTGATAATCTTTCATACCATGCACTTGGAGCCTGCTTGAGCCCATAAAGTGCTATGTGAAGTTTGTACACATGATTAGGACTCTCCTTGCTTTCAAACCTCAGAGGTTGCTTGACAAACACTTCTTCCTTTAGATAGCCATTGAGGAAGGCACTCTTGACATCCATCTGGTGAAGGGTGAATTCCATGTAAGCAGCAAAGGCTATGAGGAGTCTTATTGCTTCCAACCTTGCAACTGGAGCAAAGGTTTCATCATAGTCTATGCCCTCCTCTTGGATGTATCATTGAACCACCAATCTTGCCTTGTTCCTTGTAACTATTCCATCTTCATCAAGTTTGTTTCTGAAGACCCATTTTGTGCCAATTACTGATCTGTCCTTGGATCTTGGTACCAGATGCCAAACTTGACTCCTTTCAAATTGGTTGAGTTCATCTTGTATTGCATTTGCCTAGTCTGCATCCTGCAAAGTCTCAGCAATATTTTTAGGTTCAATAAGAGATAAGAAGGCATCAAAAGCACAAAGATTTTTTAATGAAGATCTGGTTTTGATTCTAGAGGTTGGATCAGTGATTATGTTCTCAATGTGATGAGAACTTTGATACTTGTAAGATTTTACAACCAACTGGTTTCCACTTGATGTTCCTTCAATGGTTTGTTGCTATGGAACAGGTTCCCTTGAGGTTTGGGAATCATTTCCTCTTTGTTCTATTACCCCTAGGGCTGGCAATTGGGCCGGTCCCGGGCCTAAACGGGCCAAGTGGGCTGGTCCAAACGGTCCCGGGCCCGGTCCCGGGCAGGTCCCAAATTAAACGGGCCAAACGGGTCCGGGCCTAAATGGGCTTTTTGTAGGGACCGGCCCGGGACCGGGACCGTTTGGTCTCGGGCTAAACGGTCCCGGCCCGCGGGCTAAACGGGCTAAGTGGGCCCAACATATTTTTTTAAAAATAATAAAAATTAAATAGATATTAGAGACAAAAGGATGTTAAAAAAAATATCTAAAACAATGCTTTGTAAATTTTATTATAGAATTGTGACCTAAATTTTAATATTCAATATTTAATATCGAATATATATAGTATATAAGATGTATATATAGTGTGTGTGTATATATATATATATATATATATATATTATACATTTAATATATACACTATACTATATATATATATATAAGTAATAAGCTATATTCGATAAGCTACATTGTCACGACCCAATTTCACCTGTAAATCGTGATGGCGCCCAACACTACAGCTAGGCAAGCCAACTAATAAATTAAGCAAACATCGATAAAATTTAAAACCAAGAAATCCCAAACTCTACCAATGTGTGTGCCAAGACCTGGTGTCACAAGTGCATGAGCATCTAGTAGATGATACAAAACCTCAAATACTGTCTGAAATAAAATAGACAGAATGTAAATATAAGAAAAGACACTGGTAGTTGCAGAGCGGCTCGGAAAGGCAGCTCACCACTATGCCTCAGGCTGACGTGGATATGTGATGATAAGTCCTCCACTAGTACCTGTCTCAAATCCTGCACAAAAAAGTGCAGAAAGTATAGTATGAGTACGTAAACAACGTGTACTCAGTAAGTATCAAGCCTAATCTCGAAGTGGTAGAGACGAGATGGCCGACTTTGACACTCACTATGAGTCAATGATAATAACTGAAGTAAAACTAGGATGTTTAAATCAGCATGATTTACAAATTTACAATAATTTATTTAATCAGCGGAAATAATCAAATTCCTTCAATTCAAATAATATTCAATTTATCAATTAAATCTCATTTACAGGGGTAATAATTAATTCCTTAACAAGCAAGAATAATAATTCATTAAATTTCAAGGATTTCCAATTTATCAATTAGCTTCACAAGCTGAAATAAATTATTAAAGTATCTTATAATTATTATTATTAAGCACGATTTCTATCGAGGACGTACGGCCCAATCCAGAGTGTCGTGTACACTACCGAGGGACGTGCGGCGCGATCCATAGATGCATCTATCCTGCCGAGGCGTTCGGCCCGCTCCACAAGAAAGGAGGACATTTTCTTATGTACCTCCGGAAGGAGAGTATATTTATTATGAGATAAATTCGGGAGGAAGATCAATTACTTTTAACAATTAATAATTTAAATCAAGCATATGAGGTTTTCATCCTTTAATATCTTTATCTAACAATTCACAATATATTCATAAATATCAATTAATATTAATTAATCAAAGAATACAATTTACACAAGTAATACATGCTTTGAGTCATAAACTACCCGGACTTTAGCATTAATAGTAGCTACGCACGGACTCTCGTCACCTCGTGCGTACGTAGCCCCCATAATTAGCAATAATTATTAAATTTTTAATCACCTATGAGGTAATTTCCCCCTCACAAGATTAGACATGAGACTTACCTTGTCTTGCTCTAATTTAACCCACTAGAAGGCTTTTTTCACGATTATCCAACCGTGTCCGGCTCGAATCTAGCCAAAACAATTCGATATAATCACTTAAAATTATAGGAATAAACTCTATAAGAAAATACTACAATTTTAATACAAATCCCGAAATGAATTAAATATTCGTCCGTAGGGCCCACATCTCGAATTACGGCAAAAGTCATGAAATCCGACAACCCATTCAATTACGAGTCCAACCATACCAATTTCACTCAAATCCGACTCCGAATCAATACCGAAATCTCAAAAATTCGCTTCTTTGAGATTTCTAAATTTTTCCAAATTTCAATCTCAAAACACTAATTAAATGGTGAAAACAATGATATATTTGTGTATATAGACCAAATCCGAATTGGAATCACTTACCTCAATTGTCTTTCCTTGACAATCTGCCAAAATCGCCTCTGCTCCAGCTCCAATTTTTTAAAAATGGCGAATGGGACGAATGCCCTCTTTTTATAACACTGCCCAGCACTCGGAACTGGGCCTCGAACAAGCTTCGATCATGGCCCTCGATCAGGTCTCGATCGTGGCTTCGATCACAGGATCGAGCCGGGACCTCGGATCATGGCCTCAATTATGGCATCGAGTCCGGTCCTTCGATCATAGCCTCGATCATGGCATCGAGCTTGAGCCTTCGATTGTGACCCTCGATCTTGGGTCTCGATCCTATCCCTCGAGCCTTGCCTTCGATCATGGCCCTCGAGATGGACCTTCGATCATGGCTTCGATATACAAGCTCGAGCCTGAGCCTCGTCAACTCTGGCTCGATATCTGGGTTCAATGTCTGGGCTCGATGACAGTCCAGAATGCCCAACAGAAGAGGAAAAATTGCAGCAACTTTTTAAGTCCAACTTTTGATCCGTTAACCATCTGAAACTCACCCGAGGCCCTGGGAACCTCAACCAAATATACCAACAGATCCGAAAACATCATACGAGCCTAGTCGAACCTCTAAATCACATCAAACAACACTAAAACCACGAATTATACCCCAATTCAAGTTTAATGAAACTAAGAGTTTTCAAATTCTACATTCGATGCCAGAACCTATCAAATCAAGTCCGATTGACCTCAAATTTTGCACACAAGTCATACATGACATAACGGACCTGTGAAGATTTTCAGAACTGGATTTCGACTCCGGTATCAAAAAGTCAACTCCCCGGTCAAACTTTCAAACTTTAAATTCCTATTTTAGCCATTTCAAGCCTAATTTCACTACGGACTTCCAAATAAAATTCCGATCACGCTCCTATGTCCAAAATTACTATACGGAGCTGTTGGAATCATCAAAATTCTATTAAGGAACCAAGTGTTCCAGTTTCACCTCAAACACTTCCAAATCTCGAACCAACCATCCCCGCAAGTCATAAATCATTACAAGCACCTGCAGAAAGTTTTATTTTAGGGAACGAGGTTCTAAAAGTTAAAATGACCGGTTGGATCATTACATTCTCAACCTCTTAAACAAACATTCGTCCTCGAACGGGTTTAGAATTATACCTGAAGTGCTGAATAAGTATGGATATCTGCTCCGCATGTTTTCCTCGGTCTCCCAAGTCGCTTCCTCGACTGGTTGGCCCCTCCACTGGACTTTTACTGCAGAAATCCTCTTGGATCTCAACTGGCGAACCTGTTTATCAACAATGGCAATTGGCTCCTCTTCATAACCCAAGCTATTATCTAGCTGAACTGTGCTGAAGTCTAACACATATGATGTCGGCATGATACTTCCGGAGCATAGATACATAAAAAACCGGATGAACTTCCGATAGGC
Source organism: Nicotiana tomentosiformis (assembly GCF_000390325.3). Classification (NCBI taxonomy): domain Eukaryota; kingdom Viridiplantae; phylum Streptophyta; class Magnoliopsida; order Solanales; family Solanaceae; genus Nicotiana; species Nicotiana tomentosiformis. The sequence continues at coordinate 123,607,048 of NC_090817.1, read as the reverse complement.
TGGGAGGCAAGGCAAGATCATAAGCAACCTCCCCAACTCGTTTCAACACCTCAAATGGGCCTATAAACCTTGGGCTCAACTTGCCCTTCTTCCCGAATCTCATAATTCCCTTCATCGGCGAAACCTTCAAGAGAACTTTTTCACCTACCATAAATGATATATCACGCGCTTTCTGATCCACGCAACTCTTTTGTCTGGACTGTGCTGTACGAAGTCGCTCCTGAATCAACTTTACCTTTTCCAAGGCATCCCTTACCAAATCAGTACCATATAACTTAGCCTCACCTGGCTCAAACCATCCGATAGGTGAATGATATCGCCGACCATATAAAGCCTCAAATGGAGCCATCTCGATGCTGGATTGGTAACTGTTATTATAAGCAAACTCGACCAAAGGCAGGAAACGATCCCACTAACCTCCAAAGTCAATCACATATGCCCTGAGCATATCCTCCAAAATCTGAATTGTCCTCTGTGACTGTCCATCGGTCTGCGGATGAAAGGCTGTGCTGAGCTCTACACGGGTCCCCAACTCACTCTGTACTGCTCTCCAGAAATATGAAGCAAACTGAAGGCCTCTATCTGATATAATGGAAATTGGCACACCGTGCAAAACTATCTCCTGAATATATATCTGGGCCAACCTCTCTGAAGTATACGTAGTCACAACAGGAATAAAATGTGCCGACTTGGTCAACCTATCAACAATCACCCAAACTGCATCAAACTTCCTCAAGGTCCGCGGCAACCCAACTACAAAGTCCATAGTAATTCATTCCCATTTCCACTCTGGTATAGTTATCTGCTGAAGTAGGCCACCTGGCCTCTGGTGCTCATATTTAACTTGCTGGCAATTTAGACACCTAGATACATACTCAACTATGTCCTTTTTCATTTGTCGCCACCAATAATATTGCCTCAAGTCACGATACATCTTAGTAGCACCTGGATGAATAGACTACCGAGAACTGTGTGCCTCCTCCAGGATCCTTTTCCTCAGTCCATCCACATTAGGAACACATAGACGATCCTGAAGTCGCAGAACACCATCCGTTCCAATAGTAACTTCTTTGGAACCACCTCGTAGTACCGTTTCCCTAAGAACCATCAAGTGTGGATCATCATACTGACGAGCCTTGATCTATTCAAATAGTGAAGACTGAGCCACCACACATGCAAGAACTCGGCTGGGCTCTGAAATATCCAGCCTCACAAGATTATTAGCCAAGGACTGAATATCTGAGGCTAATGGCCTTTCCTCTGCTGAAATGAAAGCCAAACTACCCATACTCTCCGCCTTCCTGCTCAAGGCATATGCAACAACATTTGCTTTGCCCGGATGATACAAGATAGTAATATCATAATCTTTTAGTAACTCCAGCCATCTTCGCTGCCTCAAATTTAGATCCCTCTGCTTGAACAAATGCTGCAAACTGCGATGATCAGTGTAAACTTCACAAGACACCCCATAAAGATAATGCCTCCAAATCTTTAGAGTGTGAACAATCGCAGCTAACTCCAAATCATGTACTGGATAATTCTTCTCATGGGGCTTCAGCTGACGTGAAGCATATGCTATAACTCGCCTTTCCTGCATCAATACACAACCCAAGCCAACGCGTGACGCATCGCAATACACTGTATATATTCCCGAACTAGATGGTAACACTAACACGGGTGCTATAGTCAGTGCTGTCTTGAGCTTCTGAAAGCTTGACTCACAATCATCGGACCATCAGAACTGAACACCCTTCTGGGTTAATTTGGTCAAAGGTGCTGCAATAGATGAAAAGCCTTCTACGAATCGACGATAATAACCTGCTAAACCTAGAAAACTCCTGATCTCAGTCACCGAAGTGGGACGATGCCAATTCTGAACTGCCTCAATCTTTTTGGGATCAACTTTAATACCTTCGCCCGATACAATATGTCCCAAAAATGCTACAGACTCAAGCCAGAACTCACATTTAGAGAACTTAGCATATAGCTTTTGTTCCCGCAATGTCTGAAGCACTAATCTCATATGCTGCTCATGTTCATCCTTACTGCGCAAATAGATTAATATGTCATCAATGAAGACAATGACAAACAAATCAATATATGGCATGAATACCCTGTTCATCAGATCCATAAACGCTGCCGGGGCATTAGTTAAACCCAAAAGACATTACCAAAAACTCATAATGACCATATCTAGTACGGAAAGCAGTCTTCGGAACATCCGAATCCTGAATCTTCAACTGATGGTACCCCGACCTCAAGTCGATCTTAGAGAATACCCTAGCACCCTGTAACTGGTCAAATAGATCATCAATACACGACAACGGGTACTTGTTCTTAATAGTGGCTTTGTTCAATTGGCGATAATCAATACACATCTGCATTGTTCCATCCTTTTTTTTCACAAATAATACTGGTGCACCCCAAGGCGATACACTCGGTCTGACGAACTCTTTGGCTAGTAACTCTTCAAGCTATTCTTTCAATTCTTTCTATTCTTTCAGAGCCATGCGATACGGTGGGATAGATATAGGCTGGGTATCTGAAGCCAAGTCAATACAGAAATCAATATCACGATCAGGTGGCATACCTGGAAGATCTGACGGGAATACATCGGGGAACTCCCGAACTACAGGCACTGAATCAATAGCCGGAGTCTCTCCAGTAGTATCCCGAACATAGGCTAGATAATCCAAACAACCCTTCTCAACCATGTGTTGAGCCTTTATAAAAGAAATAACTCGATTAAATGAACTAATAGGCGAACCTTTCCACTCCAGCTTAGGCAATGCTGGAATAGCCAAGGTAACAGTCTTGGCATGACAATCTAGAATAGCATGATATGGAGATAACTAGTCCATGCCCAGAATAATTTCAAAATCGGTCATCTCAAGGAATAGGAGATCTGCTCTAGTTTCATAACCACAGAATGTAATAATATAGGACCGGTAGATCCGGTTCACAACAACAGAATTGCCCACAGGAGTGGACACATATACAGGAGTACTCAAGGACTCACGAGAAACACCCAGAAATGGAGCAAATAGAGATGACGCATATAAATATGTAGACCCTGGATCAAATAATACTGAGGCATCTTTGCCACAAACAGAAATAATATATGTAATCACGGCATCTGAGGCCTCTGCATCTGGTCTAGCCGGAAAAGCATAGAACCGAGCTAGCCTCCGCCTGGCTGGCCTCCGCCTGGCTGACCTCCACCTCTAGGACGGCCCCTACCCACCTGTCCTCCACCTCTGGGTGGTCGGACTACTGGTGGAGCAACTGGTCCGGTAAGCATAGGCTGCTGACCCTGCTGTACTGGTCTACCTCGAAGCCTGGGGCAAAACCTCCGCATGTGACTAGGATCCCCGCACTCGTAATAACTCTTCGGTGCGATGGGCTGCTGACTAAGTGTCTGGACCTGGGGACCTGAATACCCACTGGGAGGACCCTGAATAGCTAGTGGGCGGTAAGAACTCTCTGGGATAGCACTGAGATAAGGTCGCACTGGAGCACCTCGAGGAGGTAGTGGTGCTGGATATGGGGTCTGCTGGACTGTCCCCTCACGAACTGACCTCTGCCCCCGGACGGAGCACCTCTGAACTCTCCAGAGTACCTGAACCGCTTATCTCTCATAATATGCTCTCGGCTCCGCTGACGTACACCCTCAATCCTCCGGGCTATCTCCATAACTCGCTCACAAGAAGTACCCATCTCAACCTCTCGAGCCATAGTGGCCTGAATACCAGTATGTAAACCGGCTACAAACCTTCGCACTCTCTCCGCCTTAGTAGGGAGTATCATTAGTTCATGGCGAGATAATTCCGAAAACCTCGCTTCATAATCAGTCACTGAAATCTGACCCTGCTGGAGCTGCTCAAACTGAAACCGCAACTCTTCCCTCTGGGAGGGTGGAATATACCTGTCCAAGAAGATACGGGTGAACCTGTCCCAAGTCATGGGAGGAGAATCTGCTGGTCTACCAAGAACATAAGACTGCCACCATCTACGGGCTCTACCCTCTAGCTGAAAAGTAGCGAAATCAACCCCATGGGATTCCAATATCCTCATGTTGTATAGTCTATCCTTGCAACGATCAATGAAATCCTGTGGATCCTCATGTCGCTCACCCCCGAAGACAGGAGGATGTAGTCTAGTCCATCTGTCCAATAGTTTCTGAGGATCGGCGGCTACAGCTGGCCTGGGCTCAGGTGTTGCTGCTGCCACTGGCTGGACTCCACCCACGGGTAGTGCACCTTGGGTCTGATATACAGTAGCTGCCTGTCCATGAGCCTGCGCGGTAGGGGTCTGTGCTCCCCCGCCCGCCTGAGATGTGGCTGGGTCTGCCAGAAATAAACCGGCCTGAGTCATATTATCTATGAATCGCAGCATACGACCCATGGCATCCTGAAATCCCGGTGCAGAGGTGAAGTCCACCGGAGATGGCTCTTCCACAGGCACCTCTCCCTGCTCCTCAATAATGTGATTCTCTGCTGGACCCACTGGCGGCATAACTGGAATAGTCCTGGGACGTCCTCACCCTCTACCACGGGCTGGAGCTCTCCCTCGGCCTCTGTATCGGCCTCTAGCAACTAGGGGAGTAGCTCTTCCCTGGTCTGGAATCTCATTAGAGCGTGTTCTCACCATCTGTGAGAGAATAAGAGAAGGATATTTAGTACTACATCAATTGCACGATAGAATATGAAGAAAGGTAGTTTCCTAACACCATATAGCCTCTCGGAGATAAGTACAGACGTCTCCGTACCGATCCGCAAGACTCTATTAGGTCTGCTCATAACTTGTGAGACCTACGTGAACCTAGTGCTCTGATACCATATTGTCACGACCAATTTCACTTGTAGATCGTGATGGCGCCCAACACTACAGCTAGGCAATCCAACTAATAAATTAACAAACATCGATAAAATTTAAAACCAAGAAATCCCAAACTCTACCAATGTGTGTGCCAAGACCTGGTGTCACAAGTACATGAGCATCTAGTAGATGATACAAAATCTCAAATACTGTCTGAAATAAAATAGACAGAATGTAAATATAAGAAAAGACACTGGTAGCTGCAGAACGGCTCGGAAAGGCAACTCACTACTATGCCTTAGGATGACGTGGATATGTGATGATAGGTCCTCCACTAGTACCTATCTCAAATCCTGCACAAAAAAGTGCAGAAAGTGTAGTATGAGTACGTAAACAACGTGTACTCAGTAAGTATCAAGCCTAATCTCGAAGTGGTAGAGATGAGATGACCGACTTTGACACTCACTATGAGTCAATGATAATAACTGAAGTAAAACTAGGATGTTTAAATCAGCATGATTTACAAATTTATAATAATTTATTTAATCAACGAAATAATCAAATTCCTTCAATTCAAATAATATCCATTTTATCAATTAAATCTCATTTACATGGGTAACAATTAATTCCTTAACAAGCAAGAATAATAATTCATTAAATTCCAAGGATTTTCCAATTTATCAATTAGCTTCGCAAGCTGAAATAAATTATTAAAGTATCTTGTAATTATTATTATTAAGCACGATTTTTGCCGAGGACGTACGACCCGATCCAGAGTGTCGTGTACACTGCCGAGGGACGTGCGGTGCGATCCATAGATACATCTATCCTGCCGAGGCGTTCGGCCCGCTCCACAAGAAAGGAGGACATTTTCTTATGTACCTCCGGAAGGAGAAGTATATTTATTATGAGATAAATTCGGGAGGAAGATCAATTACTTTTAACAATTAATAATTTAAATCAAGCATATGAGGTTTTCATCCTTTAATATCTTTATCTAACAATTCATAATATATTTTTAATATCAATTAATATTAATTAATCAAAGAATACAATTTACACAAGTAATACATGCTTTGAGTCCTAAACTACCCGGACTTTAGCATTAATAGTAGCTACGCACAGACTCTCGTCACCTCGTGCGTACATAGCCCCCACAATTAGCAACAATTATTAAATTTTTAATCACCTATGAGGTAATTTCCCCCTCACAAGATTAGACAAGAGACTTACCTTGTCTTGCTCCAATTTAACCCACTAGAAGGCTTTTTCCACGATTATCCAACCCTGTCCGGCTCGAATCTAGCCAAAATAATTCGATATAATCACTAAAAATTATAGGAATCAACTCTATAAGAAAATACTACAATTTTAATACAAATCCCGAAATTAATTAAATATTCGTCCGTGGGGCCCACATCTCGGAATCCGGCAAAAGTCATGAAATCCGACAACCCATTCAATTACGAGTCCAACCATACCAATTTCACTCAAATCCGACTCCGAATCGATACCGAAATCTCAAAAATTCGCTTCTTTGAGATTTCTAAATTTTTCCAAATTTCAATCTCAAAACACTAATTAAATGGTGAAAACAATGATATATTTGTGTATACAGACCAAATCCGAGTTGGAATCACTTACCCCAATTGTCTTTCCTTGACAATCTGCCAAAATCGCCTCTGCTCCAGCTCCAATTTGTTAAAAATGGCGAATGGGACGAATGCCCTCTTTTTATAACACTGCCCAGCACTTCGGAACTGGGCCTCGAACAGGCTTCGATCATGGCCCTCGATCAGGCCTCGATCGTGGCTTCGATCACAGGATCGAGCTGGGACCTCGGATCATGGCCTCGATTATGGCATCGAGTCCGGTCCTTCGATCATAGCCTCGATCATGGCATCGAGCTTGAGCCTTCGATTGTGACCCTCGATCTTGGGTCTCGTTCCTATCCCTCGAGCCTTGCCTTCGATCATGACCCTCGAGATGGACCTTCGATCATGGCTTCGATACACAAGCTCGAGCCTGAGCCTCGTCAACTCTAGCTCGATATCTGGGTTCGATTTCTGGGCTCGATGCCTGGGCTCGATGCCTGGGCTCGATGCCTGGCTCGATGCCTGGGCTCAATGTCTGGGCTCGATGATAGTCCAGAAGGCCCAACAGAAGAGGAAAAATTGCACCAGCTTTTTAAGTCCAACTTCTGATCCGTTAACCATCTGAAACTTACCCGAGGCCCTCGGGACCTCAACCAAATATACCAACAGATCCTAATACATCATACGAGCCTAGTCGAACCTCTAAATCACATCAAACAACAATAAAACCACGAATTATACCCCAATTCAAGCTTAATGAAACTAAGAGTTTTCAAATTCTACATTCGATGCCGGAACCTATCAAATCAAGTCCGATTGACCTCAAATTTTGCACACAAGTCATACATGACATAACGGAGCTGTGAAGATTTTCAGAATTGGATTCCGACTCCGGTATCAAAAAGTCAACTCCCCGGTCAAACTTTCAAACTTTAAATTCCTATTTTAGCCATTTCAAGCCTAATTTCACTACGGACTTCCAAATAAAATTCCGATCACGCTCCTAAGTCCAAAATTACCATACGGAGCTATTGGAATCATCAAAATTCTATTCCGGGGTCGTTTTCTCAAAATATTGACCGAAGTCAAACTTAGCACTTTAAGGCCAACTTAAGGAACCAAGTGTTCCGGTTTCACCTCAAACACTTCCAAATCCCGAACCAACCATCCCCGCAAGTCATAAATCATTACAAGCACCTACGGAAAGTTTTATTTTAGGGAACGGAGTTCTAAAAGTTAAAATGATCGGTTGGGTCATTACATATATATACATCTTATATACTATATATAAGATGTATATATTTTAGGATATTATAGGATATCTTATAGGATATTATATATTTTAAATGTATATATATATATATTATACATTTAAAATATATAATATCCTATACTATACTATATATACATCTTATATATAGTATATAAGATGTATATATATCTTATCGAATATAGCTTATATATATATATATATATATATATAAGCTATATATATATAGCTTATATATATATATATATATATAGCTTATATATATATATATATATATATATATATATATATCGATATAAGTAATAAGAATGAGGGTATAAACAGCATCTTCTCTATTTGCCACTAGGGTCATGCCTAAGTTATCAACTCCTTCGTCAATGGCTTTAGCGTTAATAACCATTTCCCTATCTTCTATAGTCAAATAATTATCCCACCAGCCACGAAATTGGCCAGTAAAACCTGCAACAATCATTCTACAAATATTTCTATCTGTATTTTTCACACTTTTACAGATAGTTGCATACATAAGCATTCTATGTACTAGAATAGTTAACTGCCTATCAGTCAAACCATCAAGATTCCATTCATAAATTTCGTAACCACTGTAAGACGTATTAGTCTGATTCCAGTCACGTTCCTGACAAAACATCATTTTTGTAATCAAAAGTAGCATCCATTTTATCAGCAAAATCTTTTGATAAATCAATAGGTTTTATATTCAAACCGGATAACTTTTTATCAAGAAGTTCTTCTAAATCATTTAAAGATTTAAATTTAAAATCCTGAATCTCAGGGGGTCTTTGTACATGAGTAAGAACAATTTGAGCTTCTGATTTGCTTTTTGAAGTAGAGGCAATATCAGTTATCTTCTTGCTAGTACTCATATCTTTTATTAAAACTGTTAAATCATCAAGTTTTTTATCAAGAAAACTAATCTGTTCTCCCAAAACTTTAAAATTCTTGAGAAATATTGTTTAAATCTTCTTTACTATAAGTATCAAAAAACCAAGTTTTAAACCGGTTCTATTTATCACTAAAAAATTCTTTTTGAATATAACCTCTAGCTTGTGACCATGTAATAAGAATGAGGGTATAAACAACATCTTCTCTATTTGCCACTAGGGCCATGCCTAAGTTATCAACTCCTTCGTCAATGGCTTTAGCGTTAATAACCATTGCCCTATCTTCTATAGTCAAATAATTATCCCACCAGCCACGAAGTTGGCCAGTAAAACCTGCAACAATCATTCTACAAATATTTCTATCTATATTTTTCACATTTTTATAGATAGTTGCATACATAAGCATTCTATGTACTAGAATAGTTAACTGCCTATCAGTCAAACCATCAAGATTCCATTCATAAATTTCGGAACCACTGTAAGACGTATTAGTCTGATTCCAATCACGTTCCTGACAAAACATCATTTTTGTAATCAAAAGTAGCATCCATTTTATCAGCAAAATCTTTTGATAAATCAATAGGTTTTATATTCAAACCGGATAACTTTTTATTAAGAAGTTCTTCTAAATCATTTAAAGATTTAAATTTAAAATCCTGAATCTCAGGGGGTCTTTGTATATGAGTAAGAACAGTTTGAGCTTCTGATTTGCTTTTTGAAGTAGAGGCAATATCAGTTATCTTCTTGCTAGTACTCATATCTTTTATTAAAACTGTTAAATCATCAAGTTTTTTATCAAGAAAACTAATCTGTTCTCCCCAAACTTTAAAATTCTTGAGAAATATTGTTTAAATCTTCTTTACTATAAGTATCAAAAAACCAAGTTTTAAACCGGTTCTATTTATCACTAAAAAATTCTTTTTGAATATAACCTCTAGCTTGTGACCATGTAATAAGAATGAGGGTATAAACAACATCTTCTCTATTTGCCACTAGGGCCATGCCTAAGTTATCAACTCCTTCGTCAATGGCTTTAGCGTTAATAACCATTGCCCTATCTTCTATAGTCAAATAATTATCCCACCAGCCACGAAGTTGGCCAGTAAAACCTGCAACAATCATTCTACAAATATTTCTATCTATATTTTTCACACTTTTACAGATAGTTGCATACATAAGCATTCTATGTACTAGAATAGTTAACTGCCTATCAGTCAAACCATCAAGATTCCATTCATAAATTTCGAAACCACTGTAAGACGTATTAGTCTGATTCCAATCACGTTCCTGATAAAACATCATTTTTGTAATCAAAAGTAGCATCCATTTTATCAGCAAAATCTTTTGATAAATCAATAGGTTTTATATTCAAACCGGATAACTTTTTATTAAGAAGTTCTTCTAAATCATTTAAAGATTTAAATTTAAAATCCTGAATCTCAGGGGGTCTTTGTATATAAGTAAGAACAGTTTGAGCTTCTGATTTGCTTTTTGAAGTAGAGGCAATATCAGTTATCTTCTTGCTAGTACTCATATCTTTTATTAAAACTGTTAAATCATCAAGTTTTTTATCAAGAAAACTAATCTGTTCTCCCAAAACTTTAAAATTCTTGAGAAATATTGTTTAAATCTTCTTTACTATAAGTATCAAAAAACCAAGTTTTAAACCGGTTCTATTTATCACTAAAAAATTCTTTTTGAATATAACCTCTAGCTTGTGACCCTGGACTAAAATCAATTTGGTGTGGAATCATTTAAACATTATCTGGGTCAAAATCCATTTCGGATGCAGAAGGAATATCCTTATCAGAAATATTATCATTATCCTGAACAATATTTGTCTTAGGGTTAATTTTAACCCTTTCAACAGGTTTATCACCTATTTTGGTAGAAACTGTGTGTAAAGAAGCAGCACGATTTCTAGCTGGTCCATAGACTAGTTCAACAGGAGAAATGTGTTGAATAGCAGGCAACAGTCTATGACTAGTAAAAGAATGTCTGTTATAATTAGAACTAGTAGAAGGCAACAGTCTATTATTAGAAAATGACTGTCTACTATAAGTGGAACTATTATCATCAAACTGAATGCAAATCCTACCATCCGGATTTTGAGTAATATGAGAATACTCCGTATTACTTACAGCATCAGTTATCTGACTGGGGGATATGACCGAATCCAAAGTCCATGTGGTTGGAAAATTAATTTCTTCCTACTTAATAGGTCTCCTCGTGGTGACCTTAGACTTTGTAAAATTCGTTTCCACTAATATAATCTGGTCAGATGTATCATATAATTTACATCTAGGGTTTAACATAGATAGCAATTTGAAATAAATTCTATATGATAAACATATAAGTTCAGAACCAGGTGCATAATTATAACCATGCGTTTTCACATTTAATGTCAAAGCATCAAGTAGATTAATATCAGATAAAGATAATTGCATATTGGGTTGAGTATTGAAATATACCGGGCCATAGGCAACAGTAGATTCAATAGAACCCATCAGAGACTGTCTAAAATTCAGATTTCTGGCATCTTTGAGAGCAGCCAAAAACGTCTCTGGTAACCCTTTCAGGGTTAATGGCTTAAAAGCAATTTGAACCATACCAATATGCAAATAATTATATTGGTTTCTATAAACTTCTACATCATGCGTGTTTAACAAACGAATAGTCTGTTCAGACGAATTTAAAGCTAAAGATTGCTCAGTTGTTTTAACAAGTTGTTTAGAAGAAAGTTTATCAAACCATCCATAATCATAGATTGTTCTAATAGGGACTTTAGGAATAGTCCATTTGTTTAACAAATCAAGGTTTTGAGGTATATCTACCTTTTCCAACCTAGTATTTTTCATACTAGTTTCTCCTAAATCCATACTTCAGAAACATATCTATGTCGAATATTTCATATCTATCTTATATATACCATGAAAGTACCTAGGCTCTGATACCATTTTAACAGGATCAAGTGGCGGGCGGTAATCCGCCATGCCTTCTCAACTAAGCTAAAACAGAAATCACCGTTTGACCGGGAACTGGACTTGTTTCGCACCTCTGCTGACTTTTATATGTCCACCGAGGTTTCCACCAGTTAAAGATTTCTATTTTAACATACTTGAGAATTCTTAATCTAGCTAATTCAGTACCCTTATATTTAAAGACTGGCGGTAATCTGCACAATCAATAAGGATATAAGAATTGAAATATACTTGAATTTTATATATAGTTTAATGACTGTATGGAAGGTTAAAACCTTTACTCAAGCAAGGGGCCTGTCTTAATATAATACATACTTTTATTGAGCCCATGTGTCTAGCAGTTCTAACCGTGAAAGAAGATGCCCTTTTAACTCCTTTATCGGGCTGAGGTTCACGGCTGGCTAGACGAAGCCACTAAGGCAAAGCCAATAAGAGCAGTGTTATATTAGACTGTACCAACCATCTTGACACCAAGTCAAAACTCTATATATAAAGTTCATTTATATTTAAATAGATGCCGTCTCTTTCATGGTTTATATAAGAGAGAAGTTAGATACTCAACATAGATATGAAGTCTCTTAGCCGGTAGAGAATTATCAATTCCCTTTTTATATTGTATTTCAAAATCAAAAGGAGCTAATTGAGCCTACCATCTAGCAAATATCATTTTTGAGGCATCATATTTAAAATCTTTGTTAAACATATATTTAACAGATTGTGCGTCAGTTTTTATTAAAAACTTTTGATTGTATAAGTCATCTTGAAATTTCAAAACACATTTTACTATGGTTAACATTTCATGTGCCACAGTAGCGTATTTTCTCTGGGCTTCAGACCATTTACCAGAGTACAATCTAATCAGATATTCATGCTTATTATTGGGATTTATTTGCTTTAAAATCCCTCCGTAACCAATATTAGACGCATCAGTCTCGATAATCTTTTGCCATGCAGGATTAGCAAGGGTTAAGCAAGGTAAAGATTTAACACGTTGCTTAATAGATTTAACTAAAGCAGTATAACTATCAGTCCAAGGGTTTTTATAATTCTTTTTTAGCCTATCATATAAGGGAGCTAAATCACGTGACAAATCTTTATAAAAAGGCGAAATATAATTTAAACTTCCCAAAAATCTTTGTAATTGAGTTTTATCAGTAATAATATCGGGAAATTTTGAAGCAAAATCTATCGATCTTTGAATAGGAGTAATCTTTCCTTGACAAATATAATGTCCTAAAAATCGAATGTTAGTTTGGAATAAACTCATTTTTTGTTTTGAGATAACCAAACCATTTTGTATAACAATTCTTTTAAAAATATCTAAATGCTTAATATGCATTTCAAGTGTTTTGAAAAATACCAAAATGTCATCGATATAAACAATGATAAAATCTAGATAGGGGTTGAAAATATCATTCATTATTTTTTGGAATTCCGAAGGGGCATTTTTCAAACCAAAAGGCATAATATTCCATTCATATTGGTCTCGTATCCTCCTTCTTTCTGAACAAACGAATGAATCCTATATATAGAAAAAAAAAAGAATCTATGAACAGTAAAAAATGGGTCTCATGGGTCCCTGTTACAGTGTTTCTACTATTGAAACAGTGTATCTACTGTTGATGAACAGTATATCTACTGTTTGAGTGGGTCTGGCGGCTTCACTGTGCTATGGGTCCGGCGGCTTCACTTATTCTTGTGGGGTCCAGCTGTTTTACTGTGCTGGTCTCTTGTCTGCTTCTTTCATTTTGCGGATGAATTCTTCCGCATTTTGTAAATCTTCATCAGACAGTATTCTCTCTGATTCAAGGGGTTGAGAATCTTCAGCGATATCATCATTGCTGGTTTCACTCTGCATGGAAGTGTCTGATTTCTCAATTTGATTAATGGAATGAAGTAAATTTCTTTTGACTTCTTCCAAGTAGTTGTTAATCATCTCTGCTTTATCTCCTTCTTGAAAGGAAATTCTTCTGGCAATATGCCGTACTGAGCTGTCATCAATTACCTCTTTCTGAGGTTTGCTGGAATATTCTTGGATCTTTATTTCGATTGAATCCAAGAGTTCTTGACCATATAATGTCTTTGTTTTGGGATCCTTCTTCATTAGTTTGTCCCAAAAATTGTTGTAAAAAGCCCTGTATAAGCATGGGACCTGTTCTTCGGTGAATCCAACTTCTGGGGTCCATTTATGAATCCAGGGAATAGAAAATTCCAGAAAGAAATAAATCTGGTTAATTTTGCCTGGGTAACAGATATGATCCGTGTGATATAAATCGTTTATAAAAGGGGAACATTTTATCCATTCTTTGTATAACATGAGAAATGGATCTGATAAAATTTTTATTGTCGGACCGTGGTATGACCACCAGTTCAAAAACCAATTAGGAACAGCTTCTGTAAATATCTTTGCACATACTTTAATAAACCAAGTATGTTTATGTCTATCATTGTTATAGTATAACACTTTATCAAATGCTTGGATATAATCCCAATAGGTAAAATTCATTCTGGATTTGTTAAGGCTTATCTGCCTTTCTTTCATTGTGGATATACCCCAGTCTTCAACAGATATAATCTGTTTAATAATAATCTTCGAGAAGTTATAAACGTTCTCGTCTGTGCTATATCCAGAAAAGTGCTGAAAATTTACACTGCCAGTATTGGTTAATATTGTTTCATAATAGGATCGGGTTTTGTATGACTCACCCGGATAATATAATCCATTTATTAAATACCTTTGGAATATCTTCCATGGCTCTTCTTTTCTCTGAATATCAGAGTTTTCTAAAAGAAATATCATTTCTTTTTTAGAAACTTTCTCATATGACTTGATATCATCATTGTCATCCTTTGCAATGGAAGCAAAAGTATCACTTTGCTTAGCACAAGTATCTTTCTGGTTTTGAGCAGTCAAATAAGCCTGCAAATGTGCGTATAACAGACTATCTTCTGGAATATCTTCCAGATGGACGGATGGTCCGGTCGATGATTCTTATCTGAGAGATATCCTCTCATTAATTAAACTCTTTCTTCCCATTTGTATAACTGGGGAGTTTGATGTGGATCCGTATGACGATCCTAAATGTGTAGATCTTCCTCTGGACTGTGGGGATGATCTTCCCCATCCTCTACCTCTTCCCCTACCCCAGGGGGTTCTATCCTGTAGATATTCACGAGATAAGAAATCTTGGATAAGCTATATATACATCTTATATACTTTATATAAGATGTATATATAGTATAGTATAGTATATATATTAAATGTATAATATATATATATATATATATATATATATATATATATATAAAAGTAATAAGCTATATTCGATAAGCTATATATACATCTTATATACTATATATAAGATGTATATATAGTATAGTATAGTATATATATTAAATGTATATATATATATATATATATCGATATATATATATATATCGATATAATATCTAAGTCTAAAGACAAAAATATTGTAAAGAGATATGCCTTGTAATTTTATTATAGCATTAAAAAATATGACAATATCTTTCTTAGTCTTCATCCCCCTATGGAATGAGCACAACAAGGTGCTAATACCACCATTGAGAAGAAAAAGAAACTAATCAAGATGTGCCAAAATATAAGTTACATAATACATACTAATTTTTGTTCATACAAGTTACATGGTATCTCTTACAAACTTCATAAATCTATCAAGGTCCGGAGGAATTTCCGTTGGTGGTGGCAGAAAAGTAGCTTGTTCATCGCCACTTCCGGGTGAAGCAACATCCTCCGTAAGTTCAACTAGCATTTCTTCGTAAGCTTCATCTTCATCTGGTTGTGATTCAACAAGTCCAAAATTTCTTCTTTCCGACCGGATTCAATCTCTAAAAAGTACTGATTTTTCCATACTCTCCCTCATAGACGCTCTATAATCACCGAGTTGAAGTCTTGCTTGACTGAAAGCGCTCTCTGATGCCACTGTTGAAGCTTGAATAGTTAAAATGTCTCGGGCCATCCTTGAAAGAAACGGAAAGTGTTTTTCTTTGTCCTTCCACCATTCCAAAAGATTAAAGGAACCGTCGGGATTCACTTCCTCAATTCCCTACGACAAATAAACTTCAAGCTCATTTAGTTGTGAAAAATCACTACTACTAGAACCTTGAGAACCCCTAAACCCCGCCCAAGCACTAAGTGCTCTTACTCCCACAGTTCTTTTAGATGATTGAGAATCAGAAGAAGAATGAGTTGGAACATTTGGACTAGTTGGTGTATCATCATCCGGTTGAGTTTCATCAAAATCTATTTTCTCGTCATCATTTTCATAAATAGTTGGATTAGAATAAAGAGCATTCATTAATTCATGGTCTAATTGTTCACCAACTCTAATATTATGGCAAAATTGACTTTCAGTAAATTGTAATAAACTATTATCGCTATCAAGAATAACAGGTGTAGGACGTATATGGAGTTTGGTTCAGGGAGCCCGGGGCAGTGGAAGAGGAACAAATTGAGCACTAGATTCATCACTCTTGGATTTTCGCTTATTTTTACCAAAAAGTTTTTTTAAGGAAGCCATCTTAATTAATAAAGTAATAGAAAATAAATAAAAAACAAAATTATAATATTAAAACTTAAGAGTTGGAACGAGTTTACCGAATTGATGAACAACTTGTTGAAAATTGATTATCGTTGAAGACTTCAATTCACCAACTTTACAATTGTTTCACAAATTGTAACAATAAAGTAAGCAATAGTAGCAATTATAGAAGAAAATTAGAGAGAGATTGTGATAGATTGATGATTTTGTAAGAAAAAATGAAAGAATGATGGGGTATTTATAGTTGAAAATAGAGAAAAAGTGTAATTATAAAAAGTTTGGTATTAAAACAAAGTTGGGGGGGTTAGATGACTTTTTTATAAATAGCCAACGACTATTTTTGACAGGCCCGCTGGGACCATTTGGCTCGCTAAGGGATCGGTCCGGTCTCGGTCCCTGGCGGGCTAAATGGTCCCGGGCCTGGCGGGTCCAAATCATAGGATCGGCCCACGAGACCGGCCCAGGCCCACTAAAATCGGGCCAAACGGTCCTGGCCCGTTTAGCCCGTTTGGCCCGCGGTCCCGAGCCTGGACCGGCCCACTTGCCACCCTTAATTCCCCCTGTCATGTTGCCCTGGGTGGAAGAACCTGTTCCATCACATGTTCATTCCTCTAGTGCAGCTTCAGTCTGGGTTGTCGTTTCATTTGAGTGTCTTACCAGCCCAATTGCTTCATCATCGTATTCCTGCCTCTCAGAAAGAATGTTAGTTTCATCAAAAACCACATGAACACTTTCTTTTACACACATAGTTCTTTTGTTATAGACTTATAAGCTTTGCTATGTGAAGAATATCCCAAGGATACTCCTTCATCACTTCTGGGATCAAACTTGCCTAGGGAGTCTTTACCATTGTTGTGCACAAAGCACTTGCATCCAAATGCCCTAAGATGGGATATATTTGGTTTTCTCCCTTTAAGTAACTCATAGGGAGTCTTCTCTACAAGAGGTCTAGTCATGCACCTATTTATGATGTAGCATGCAGTATTTACAGCTTCCGCCCAGAAGCTATGGGGCAGTTTACTAGAAAGAAGCATAGTCCTAGCAATATCTTCAAGTGTCCTATTCTTTCTTTCAACTACTCCATTTTTCTGTGGAGTCCTAGGAGCAGAGAAATTATGATCTATGCCATGCTCATCAAAAAATTCAGCAAATTTAGCATTCTCAAATTCAGTGCCATGATCAGACCTAATTGATGCAAGTTGATTACCTAGTTGTTTCTGAGTTTTTCTAACAAAAGAAGTGAACTTGTCAAATACTTCATCATTAGATGTTAAAAACAATGTCCAAGTAAACCTAGAGTAATCATCAACAAGCACCATCACATATCTTTTACCACCTCTGCTTAATGTTCTCATTGGACCACAGAGATCCATATGGACCAGTTCTATCGTCCTGGTGGTGCTTACCACTTTCTTGCATTTAAAAGAGGATCTTACATGCTTCCCCCTTGCACAAGCCTCACACACTTTGTCTTCCTTGAACTTGATGTTAGGCAACCCTATCACCAGGTCCTTAAAGACTAATTTGTTGAGTTGACTCAGACTTGCATGTCCAAGTCTCTTGTGCCAAATGAGGGGATCATTGTCCAACACACTTAAGCAAGTGAGTTCATTTTCTGAAAGTGTGGACAGATCTACAATATATATATATATATTGTTCACTTTTTTTCTATACAAAACAATCTTGTCAGTGGTAAAATTAATCACAAAATATTTGGTAGAGGTGAATGCTACCAAGTTACCTCTATCACACAGTTGTGATACACTGATTAGACTATATTTTAGGCCATCTATCAAGTAGACATTATCAATAGAGTGAGAATCAGTCTTACCTACCTTTCCAACCCCAAAGATCTTACCTTTCTTCCCATTTCCAAAGGAGACATTACCTCCTTTGAGGTCCTCAAGTGAAAGGAACTAGTTCTTGCTTCCTGTCATGTGCTTTGAGCAGCCACTATCCATGTACCATATTTGGCTGCTCCCCTTCACTGGGACCTTAGATTCCTCATCAGATTCTCCAATGGCCATAAGTGCTTGTTCATCTCCGTATTCATCATCTGAGCTTTCATCTGAGCTTTCTCCCCAAACAGCAACCATAGCCTTTGTTGATCCTTTGTTCTTCTTGGGTTGAACCTGTTCCTTCTTCCTCTTTCTTCATTCAGCTCTTTCCTTCTTCCATTCAATTTCCCATTGAAGGCAGTTCTTGATGTGGTAATAAATCTTACCACACTTGTAGCATCCCTCATTGGTTTGCCTTTCAGGAGCCTTTGGTTTGCTGTAGCTTCCACTTCTTGAAGGACCCTTTCCTCTCTTTAGGTATTTCTTGAAGTCCTTTGTGATCGTAGCCATTTCATCATCTTCTACATTCTGAGTACCAAGCTCCTTTCCTTCTTGGGTACATCCATCTTCATGGTTTGCCTTCTAAGTTCATAAGCAGTAAGATTTCCAATTAGCCCATCCAACTTAAGAGTGGCAATGTTTTTTGATTCCTGAATGGCAGTGATTTTGCTCTCCCAAGTAACTGGCAGAACCCTTGTCAAAATCTTCTCAACTCTGTCTTCTTCAGAAATAATCCTTCCAAGAGACTTAAGTTCATTTGTCAGTGTGGTGAACCTTGTATACATCTCTTGGATGGTTTTTCCTTCCTTCATGGTGAAATTCTCATATTGAGAATATAGTAGTATTCATCTGGACCTCTTCACTTGAGGTGTTCCTTCATGGGCCACTTGCAAAGTGTCCCAGATTTCCTTAGTAGTGGTACAACTTTGGATTCTACTGTACTCATCTGGACCGAGTCCACAAACAAGCCATTTCTTGGCTTTAGCATTCTTCTCCCATTTCCTCAAGTCGTCAGCAGTGCAGTCAGCTCTTGTCTTTTCCACCTCTTCTCCTTCGACATTTATCTTTATGGTAGCCAGTGGGCCATCTGTGACAATATCCCATAGCTCATAGTCTTCTCCTATGATGTGATCTCGCATCCTGTTTTTCCACCAAGAGTAATACTGGCCGTTGAAAAGTGGTGGCCTAGTAGTGGATTGACCTTCTAAGTTTCCAGGTGGTGCACTCATCTTGATCTTCTCCTAAGGTGTTAGCCTCTTCAAGGATAACATACTCTGATACCAATTGATGTTTTAACTTTAATACCACACAAGAGGGGAGTGATTTGTGTGGTGTCGAAGGACCTAGTTCTTCTAAGTGTTCCTTAACCTACTATTGTTGAAATAGTAAATGCGGAAAGTAAATAACACAAGTATTTTACATGGAAAACACCTGGCGCAAAAGGTGAAAAAACTACGACCTACTTCTCAGTAGGATTTTTCCAAACTCTCCACTAAATCACTGAGCCAAAAACTGCATTTACAAAATACTTTTGTAAACCTAGGATTAACTTTAATTCTGTTGTGGCAACCAACCTCTAATTGTTGCGACAACTTTAAGTTAACTCTAACTTAAATACTATGAGTACATATTACAATTGCCTCTAGATAAAGATGAAAGGTACAATATGAAAACACCTACTACAATTGAACTAGAATAAAAGACAGACACTTGGAACTAGTTCTTCTATCTGGTTCATGTAGCTTCAGGTTTGCACACTTGAATCACACACGAATTGCTTGCAAAATGCCTTGCTATTTTGTTCTCAATTCACGTTTAACTTCTGCTTTTGTGCATCACTGTAGAATGAGAACATCATGCAATATATAGAGTTAGTAGATGGAGAAATAATTAGAGTTCTAATGCTACTCTTCCTTGGTGGAAGAGTTCTAGTTGATCTCAACTTCTAACTCCTCTGTTATCTTGGATAGTGTTCTCTTTGATTAAGGAGTCATTTTCCTTATCAATTATACAACATTTTCGATTAGGAGATAACAATTATACTAAGTTAAACTTATCTCCTTCACGTGCATCCCACAAGCTCGAATCTGCCCGTATCTATGCACACAAGGGATGGACCTGGTTCATGCCTGAGCTTCCTTCGTCAATCTTCAAAACTAACCTTTACTTGGGCCAACAGTCAGGATTCGAGTCTTCAGTTGGATGGGCCAGTTGCTTTGTCTTCCCTTCAAATCTTAGGCAGTTGTCCATTCACGGAATTTGTGTGACGGAAGAAATGGCTTCAAACATTGCAAGATTGCGAAAGCTTGAGAGTCTGAAACTAACTAAGACAGTTTTGGGGGGAAAACCGATAGGATGCCACAGATGTCGAGTTCCCTTCACTCAAATACTACTCATTACTATCGTGTTACATGAGAGGATGGAATGCTTCTGAGGAATCCTTTCCCATTCTTGAGAAGCTAGTTATAGAAGGTCGAGGAGATCCCTCCTTGCTTTGCCGATATTCCAACACTCCAACTTATTGAAGTGGAAGACTGCTTGGACTCTGTTGGGGATTCAGCTATGGATATTAAAAGAGAAATAGAAGAAACCACTAGATGTGATAATCTCCAAGTTCTTATATCGAAGAAGAAGTACAGACAACTAATTAAAGCTGGTAAGACATTTCAGCACCGCTTTGTTACATCTGATATGGAAAAAAAATTTTAGTAGCCTCTCATGTCTTGCATAACAACTTTCAGTAACTTGCATCTTGCATACAAAAGTTATACTGTCCACTCGGCATTACTATTATTTATATCATACTCAAGCAGCATATTGGAAAGTATACATAGAAGTTTCATACATATACTTCATCAAATGCTTGTGTTTGTGCTTCGTCATAGCTACACAAAGATGAATTGAGTTGTTCTGATATGCTTCATTCTGTGTTATTTCAGGTTAGCAATGGGTCATCAACGAGCTAATTATGTCTGTTGGATTCCAATATCTTTTTAGTTCTGTAATTTGCTGAAAATTAGGCTGGATTGATCAATGCATTTTTTTATTGTTTTTATCAATGCATATGTTTCAATCTTGTAATGCTGCTGTAACAGTGATTTGTGAAAGTTCTTATTTGGTGGGAAGACAGAATTTGTTGACTCCATATTCATTTGTTTATTTGAATGTAATAATGCAGCCCCTTAAATCTTTCCATATTTGTGGATTTTTAAACTAAAAAAGATGTATGACTAAAAGCCCGTTTGGACATAAGAAAAATTTTACTTTTTTTCCGAAATCAGTGTTTGGCCATAAATTTTTAAATTTTTACTTGAAGATGAATTTTGGAATTTTTCGAAAATTTAAAAAACTCCAAAAAGCTATTTTTCAAAATTTTCACTCATATTACTCACAAAATTTCAAAAACAACCCAAAATTAAATTTATGTCCAAACACAACTTTAGTTTTCAAATACCATTTTCACTTGAACTTTTTTTTTCACTTTTTTCCGGAATTTTACAATTCTTATGTACAAACGCCCACTAAATGTTATCGCTTCTAATTTTATGAACCATAAGGCTTTGGATAGCCGCTTGAAAACAGTAAACTAGCAGAAAATCTGCAGAATAAATCTTCAACAAAATAAAATATCTCAACAACAACAATAATAACTACGCCTTAATTTCAAACAAGTTAGGGTCGGTGATATGAATCCTCATTTTTTTCTTTAAGTTCAATTCATATCATCAACAGAATTTTAAATTTAAAAAGCCTAGATATTAAAAATAAAACTATACTTCTCCTACGACTAAACGGGTTAATAGACCTAATTAACAACTCACCATTCTTTTTTTTTGGGTTAAAGTTTTGCAATGGAGTTAATAGTTAAGACTTAAGAGTATTACTGGTATTGGACTAGCAATTCTCGTCATACGTTAATCTGTCTACTACTGAAATATCCCTGATATTTTGCTCCTAGACATGGCTTGCTCCAAATAGTTTATATGTCATAACAAACACGTTATTAATTAATTTGTTAGGGTTCTCGGTTTCTCCTTAACTAGTATAACTATAAATGCACTATAGTATTGAATTTGAGCTTGATTAATGCATTTGGATGTAAATGGGCAAAAACAGTGCATCTTTTTCATTTCAAATTAAGAAACAAATCATGTGAGATTAATGTTTAATTGAGGATTCTTTCCCCTCTCCATTTCAAAACTATTTTTAAAAAAAATCATCTAGCTCCAAATACTCTCAAATTCCTCATCTAGTCTCTATTACCATGAAAGAACACCAAGCAACATCGAAAAACAAGCACACTATGATTATTAATAAGCTCATATTATCTTGTATGTTCTTCATATTTCTCTTGTATTTGATACTAAGAACAAATTCTCCATCTTTCAAGCTAAACAACCTACCAATAAACTCATCAACTTCCTCAACATACAACAAAATTCCACCATCTCTTGCTGAAGCACTTTTCCACTATGCAGCTACCAATATTACACCCCAACAAAAACACGACGAAATTTCAATGACTTTTAGGGTACTTGAGAAGAAATCACCATGCAATTTCTTGATCTTTGGACTTGGATTTGATAGCTTAATGTGGAGTTCATTCAATTATAATGGACGAACTATCTTTATCGAAGAAGATAAAGATTGGATCGAGAAAATTACTAAAGAAGTACCTACCAAAATAGAAGCTTACCATTATACCTATGAAACTAAACTTGATCAAGCCACTGAACTTCTAAATATTGGTAGAAGGGAAGATTCTTGCAAAGTTGTGGTCGATCCAAGAAATTCTAAGTGTCCACTTGCCTTAAAAAATTTGCCAAAACAAGTGTATGAAATTGAGTGGGATGTGATAATGGTAGATGCACCAACAGGTTCTTCATTTGATCAACCTGGGCGAATGAAAGTGATTTATACTGCTGGATTATTGGCTAGGAATAAAGAAAGTGGAGAAACTGATGTGTTTGTGCATGATTGTAAAAGGTATGCCGAAGATAAATTTTCAAGGAGTTTTCTTTGTGAGGAATATATTAGAGAGGAAGTTCGTTATCTTAGGCACTTCACTATCCCAAGTTATAGAAGTGGTTTGATTAAATCTTTCTGCCCCTGAGTCCTAGTCTTGTCGAGGGTGAAATTTTATCACGTTGAATTTTTTTTTCTTTTTCCTGTAGTCTTTTAATTACCATATAGTTTCAAGTGTGGGATGATATATTGAGTCAAAAAATACACGAATGAGGGAATTCGTATGTGGAAAGCCAAAACTACTTGTATTTGTTTTAATTTTCTTGTTTTATGTATTTATGAAATGATTTGGTGTTGGTTAATGCAAAAAATTCTGGATGGTTCATTGGTTGCCACGGCTAAGAATAGGGAAAACTACTTAATACAGTCGCTCCCAAA
Organism: Nicotiana tomentosiformis; assembly: GCF_000390325.3. Classification (NCBI taxonomy): domain Eukaryota; kingdom Viridiplantae; phylum Streptophyta; class Magnoliopsida; order Solanales; family Solanaceae; genus Nicotiana; species Nicotiana tomentosiformis. Next base: position 123,583,661 of record NC_090817.1, on the reverse strand, counting down.
AATAAAATGTATATTTTTTGTATGTTAATATATAATAGACATATATATATATATATATATATATAATATATATATATATATATATATATATATATATATATGTACATAATAACGTATATTTTTTTATATATTTGACTAGTAAATGTAATAATTTTTGACCTAAGGTTGAACTTGCCCTTAAGAATATAGTTGGATTTGTCACAATCCACTGAACTCATCAAGGCCGTGAGAGTTCAAAAAAGAGAAAGGCAGTCACTTTTCTATATGAATCAAATAAAAAAAGTTACATATTTGTTTTCTAGCAGGTCTTTCATAATATATTTTCAAATTGGCTTTTGGTTCGGTATCATTTGATTCGTTGAACGTTTTAGACAAATGCGTCATCCAATTTTTAAAAGTAAATAAAACACGTAATATAAATTAAATGAATATGAAATAAAAATATAACTAAAAGGAAGTTAATTCTTCATCTTACAAAAGATTTGATTGAAAGATCAATATTAGCCACATAGGAGTTGGCAAGGATGATGATACACTGAACATCGAGTTCTTAGGAAATGGAAATACCGTTATTTCACCTTAAAATAAATTAGAAATATAAGACATTATGGATCTAGAATTTGAACTTTATAGATTGTGAATTCTATAATAGCAAACCTTCAATACTAGTAATTATTTTAAATTTATTTTTTGTACGTATTACATATACTTCTTAATACATATGGAGTATATAATGTTAGAACATGCACAGCGAAAGCAAGCATACGGTTCAGATATCAAATACATGTAAACTAGATAATGATACAATTACGAGATTAGAAATCACTAACCTCTTGAAATCGTTGCACAGGTCCTCCACAGAGCAAGAATCCAGGGCTGCAGTCTTCGTTGCACAGGTCCTCCACAGAGCAAGAATCCAGGGTTGCGGTCTTCTGTTATGGTCATAGTGAGACCTTGGACGAAATTGCTTTGAGTGGGCAAGAACAATACAACTCTAAAAGTGAGTTATTGGGTGAAAAATGTCTTCCTTATGTAGACTCATTTTTCACCCAAAAAGGGCTCAAAAAACGTGTAGGTTTCTGCTTGTGCAAATATAATCTTACCTAACTCTACCAGATGACTTTTCTCCCAAGTCACTTTTTACCCAAGTCAGTCCAGGTTCATACTAGGTATAGAAGGGACCATAGAAATAATAAGAGGCTCCTAATTATAGTATTAATTCGAAATTTTGCATGAATTAATTCCTACTATAATTAATTGCAGTTTATTCCACTAAAAACTGCAATTGAACTCCTCAATATGAATTTCAAAAATTCACTAACACTTATTTTAACTCCCCCACCCCATGTTAGGATCCCAAATACCAATTAATTAAATTAAATCACTGACAATTTAATTTAATCAACTAATTAAATCCTTTATAATTCCGCTTAAACTATTTCATGTGACGGATATAAAATTCACCGGTCGGGTTTTCACATAAAAATTTATAAGCTTACATAAAGGGTATCATCAAACTCAAAAACAAATCATAGATTCTATCAACTAATTATTATTTTACAAATGTTATTTGTTATTGTCCAATCTATCAGGCATACACTAACTCTGAATATAACTGTACCTTTTGATTAACCAAATAATAAATAAATCACATTGATCATAATAATTATATCAAGATTAGGAGTATAAGCTCATTCAATGAATTAGAGAAAATATTTTATATATATTCAGTACAAAAATATCTTTTCTCTACTTGGTCCGTTCAATATACACTAAGCATACTAGCACAAAAAGTCGGAGTAAAATTACTCCCATAATCAAGACAAATTATACTATAATCTTGTGCTACAATCATCAAGATATTTTGCCTAATAATATCTTCGAATGTGAACATAGTTTATTAATTATGAGAACCGACAATTTAATCTTTTGTGCATGAGCTAAGACTCCATACACTAAATTGTCTACTACATAACTAAAGGACACATATGTAACAAATGATCTATTTAAAATAGTACTTTATTGAATTGAATAAATTAAATAAATAATTATTCCATAAATAATAAAATACAATACTATGTCTAAACCGCATGGTTAATAGTATATCCCAACAATCTCCCACTTAAACTCATAACCATGCGTCTACAACTCTAATACACATTCCTTCTACATGCTTGTCAAAAGTCTTTTGTGGCAAGCTCTTTGTAAACGGGTCTGCCCTCTGACGCAATCTTCAACACTCTTGCATCACCTCTCTGAGTTATGTCCCGAATTAAGTGATATTTATGCTCAATATGCTTACTCCTTTTATGGCTTCTTGGTTCCTTCGAGTTTGCAACTGCACCACTATTTCCATAATAAAGTTCAATTGGTGCTTGAACCGAAGGAACTGCATTAAGCTCTTTTAGAAAGATCCCGAGCCAAACAACCACTTTAGCTGCCTCAGATGCAACCACATATTCGGCTTCCATGGTGGAATCAGCAACACATGATTGCTTGATACTCCTCCAACTTATAGCTCCACCTCCTAAGGTAAAAATATATCATGAGGTAGCTTTTCTAGAATCTCTATTTGACTGGAAATCTGAATCAGTATAGCCAATGGGTGCAAGATCACCTGAGTGATAAATCAACATATAATCCCTAGTCCTTTTCAAGTACTTGATTATATGTTTAACGGCAGCCCAGTGTTCTCATCCAGGGTTAGACTGAAATCTAGTAGCCATGCCAATAGCAAAGCAGATATCAGGTCTAGTACATAGCATAGCATACATGAGACTCCCTACGACAGAAGCATAAGGGACCGCCTTCATCTTTTCTATCTCATCAGTCGTTTTCGGGGACTGATATTTTGACAGAGAGATTCCATGTCTAAAAGGGAAAAAGCCTTTCTTGTAATCTTTCATGCTAAACCTGGTGAGAATAGTATCAATATAAAGTGCTTGGGATAAGCATAATATCATTCTCTTGCGATCTCGAATAAGCTTGATCCCAAGGATATGTGCCGCTTGTCCCAAGTTTTTCATTTCAAAACGCGAGGAAAACCATTCCTTTACTGAATTCAACATGCTCTCATTATTTCTTATGTGCAAAATAGCATCCACGTACAAAACCAAAAATGTAACTTTATCTCCATCCCACTTCTTATAGACACAAGACTCATTTTTACATTGATTAAAACCGAAGGTTTTAATCGATGTGTCAAAACAAGTATTCCATGCTCTAGAAGCTTGTTGCAATCCATAAATGAATTTCTTTAATTTACACAACATGTGCTCATTGCCATTTTTTATGAAACCAACCGGTTGTGCCATATAGATGCACTCATCAAGACATCCATTAAGAAATGTCGTCTTGACATCCAATTGCCAAATCTCATAATTGTAATGAGCAGCAATGGATAAGTGAATCCTAGTGGATTTAAGCATGGCTACTGGCGAAAAGGTTTCCTTATAATTGATCCCTTCTTTTTGAGTAAATCCTTTTGCAACAAGCCTAGAGTTTGCACTTTTCCATCCACTCCTCTCTTTTTCTTATAGATCCATCTACAACTAATGGGTTTGACTCCAGTAGGTGATTCTACAAGATCCCAGACTTGTATGGAGTACATGGACTCCGTTTCAGATTTCATAGCAGCAACCCATTTATCAGCGTCTGTATCCTGTAGTGCTTCATCATAATTAAGAGGTTCTGTATTAGTCTCTTCAGGGATTCTATCATAAGATTCCCCCAAGAACGTAAACCGGAGAGGTTTTTTAATAATTCTCCCACTGTGCAGTTTGATTTTGTTGCTGAATCACAACATCATTTTCTGGAACTGAAGCCTCTATGTTATCCTCCACACCTTGCGGTGCTGGGATATCATTAACTTCTTCCTGGAGTGCAGGCTGCAGAATAATTTCAGGTTGCTCAACAATCTGAGGTTGCTCAACATTACTCCCACTACTTTGGAGTAGTGAGATGCCAGGCAATCGCTCTTGTGCATTCTGCTGCCTATTGACATTTTTCCCACTACGATAATGCAGTGGTATGTCAATACTGGCTTCCAGAGATGATGCATTAGTTACTCCATTACTTAATTCTTGTAAAACTAGTTCACTTATAGGAATATGGTTCATTAAATAGTCCTCTTCTAAAAATCTGGCATTTGTCATAACAATTATCATATTTTCTTTGGGACAATAAAAAAAATCGCCTTTAGTTCCTTTTGGATATCCAATAAAAATGCATACTTCTATCCTCGATTCCAACTTATCCGCTTTCCCTTTCGGCACATGTGCTGGACAACCCCAAATCCGAATGTGCCATAAAGTTGGCTTGCGCCCAGTCCACAATTCTGTTGGAGTTGAAGGTACTGACTTTGAAGGAACCAAATTTAGAATGTAATTTGTTGTTTCTAAAGCATATCCCTAAAAGGAAGAAGGCAAATCGGAATAACTTAATATTGATCTAACCATTTCCATAAGGGTTCTAGTTCTTCTTTCGGCCACACTATTTTGTTGTGGTGTTCTTGGAGCAGATAATTGAGATTTAATTCCACAATCTGATAAGTATTTAATGAATTCTGCAGAAAGGTATTCACCACCACGATCAGATCGCAATGTTTTGATATATTTATCATGTCGTTTCTCCATTTCCGTCTTAAATTCTTTGAATTTCTCAAAGCATTCAGACTTACGGTGCAACAGATAAATGTATCCATATTTTGAGTAATCATATGTGAAAGTCGCAAAATACTCAAAACCACATCTTGCTTGTATATTCATAGGGCCACAAAAATCAGAGTGAATTAGTTCTAACTTATCGCTGGCTCTATTTCCTTTTGAGGAAAAATGTCTCTTGGTCATTTTACTTTCTAAACAGGATTCGCATGTTGGAAATGCCTCCACTTTCAATGAATTCAAAGGTCCATCAAAGGCCAATCTCGAAATCCTATTTAGATTTATATGACCTAGACGTAAGTGCCATAAATAAGTTTGGCTCAATTCAGAAATACGTTTTCTTTTATGTGGTAGATTAATGTTATTAAATTCTTTTGGTTGTTGCAGCATATGAGGAGATATATCAAGAATAAAAAGGTCATGTGCTCTAGCAGTAGTGTAGATAAAATATTTATTAAACTTAATAACAGCAGAGTTATTAGCAATATAAACATTATAACCAACATCCATTATTTTCGAAACCGAAATCAAATTCCTTCTAATAGAAGGTACATAGAGAACATCTTTCAAAACTAAAACTCTATCAATACTGAACAAAACTCTAATATCGTCTAATGCTAAAGCTGGTGCTGGCTTGCCATTGGCTTGAAAAACACAAACTTCATTCTTACTTAGCCGTCGCGTTTCCTGAAACCCCTACAAAGTAGTGCATATATGATTAGTGGCGCCTGAATCTACACACCAAAATATGGTAGAGACAGCCGCTTAACAAGTTTCAACGACATTTAAATTTGAATTACCTTGCTTATTCAACCTTTTCAGATAGGCATATCATTGCTTTTTGTGATGCTCGGGTTGCTTGCAATGATAGCACTTTCCTATGGGCTTTTCCACACCAGCCGCACCTCCAGGTGCCAAAAACTTTTTAGCCTTCTTCTTTTTCTTACCGCTTTCTCAACATTCAGTGCCACAACTGGAGCTTGTTGTTTGATGATAGATTCTGCCGCTTGCAGCTCATTCAACAATTTCACCAGTGACAAATCCATTTTGTTCATATTATAGTTCAAGCGAAATTGTTGAAAACTGTCAGGCAGAGTTTGCAGGACCATCTCAACTTGAGATTCCTTATCAATCACAACTCCAAGGACCTCCAGTTCATTTAGAAGACCCATCATCTTCCGAACATGGTCCCTGACCGATGATCCTTCAGCCATCTTGGTGTTCAAAAGGGCTTTCATGGATGTCCGCTTAGCCGCACTATTTTGCTCACCGAACATCTCTTTGAGACTTTCGAGCATGTCATAAGCAGACCTCATAGACTGATGTTGATGTTGCAAAACATTCGCCATAGAGGCAAGAATGTAATATCGCGCTCATCAGCCTTGACCCATTTGTCATAGGCTTTAACCTGATCACCAGTAGCATCTTTAACAGGTTTTTCTAGGCATTCCTCAGTGATTACAAATTTGTAACCTTCAGCAGTTAGGACAATATCAAGGTTCCTTTTTCAGTCAACATAATTCGGTCCTTCTAACTTGTTTTGGTTCAAAATTGAGGTAAGTGGGTTGAATGAAGACATGGTTAATCTGAGAGATATTCACATTAAATAGATTATTAGTTATGTATTTAGAATAATTAAATTCAAAACAGCACATTACACATATAACCATGCTCATTGACAGTTAAATTTGTTAGGGAAACTTAACTATTCATGCAAAATATATGAGTTATGTAAGATAATTACCCCATAAATTAAAACAGGACCAACTCAGATGGAGAGTAAATGTAATGACTCGACTTGTCGTTTTAAGAATTAATGCCCCATTCAGTGACTTAAGGTCTCGAGCAACTTCATAATACGTATTATGACCCGCGGGTGTGGTTGAATTTGATTTTTGGAAGATTCGGAATTTAATTAAAAGAACAATTCTTATTTAAGAAGCTTAAACGAAAAGAGTTGACCGGGGAGTTGACTTTTTGATATTGGGGCCGGAATCTGATTCTAAAAATTCAAATACCTACATTATGTCATTTATGGCTTGTGTGAAAAATTTGAAGCCATTCCGGATTGATTTGATACGTTTTGGCGCAAAACATAGAAGATTTGAAAACTCATAATTCGATTCGAGGCACGATTTGTAATTTTGACGCTGTTTGATGAGATTTGAAGCCTCCACTAAGTTCGTATTGTATTTTGGGACGTGTTGGTATATTTGGTTGAGGTCCCGAGGGGCTTGGGTGTATTTTTGGATCATTGGTTGAGAGATTAGTAAAGTTAAGAAATTTGGGAGATTGACCATGGTCAATATCGGGTCAATACGACCTCTTTTCAGTGTTTTGAGTCCTCGATCAGATCCGTAGCATATTTTATGATTGAAATTCATATATGATTTGTGTCCGGGAGGTTCCGGATGAGTTTCGGGAGTGCTGAGGCAAAAAGGGAAGTGCGGACCTTAGGGGAGTTGTGTGGACCGCACAATTTTGGTGCGACCGCACTCATGTCCACAGAGGAGTGTGCGTCCGCACAGTTTTGTGTGTGGCCGCACTCAGGAACTCTCAGATTCAATGGTCCGACATCAAAAGCTTATATCGTTTGATCCACAAGGAATTCTGAGATGACTCAAAATCGAATATGTAGCCCTTCATGTCTAGTTTCCAGAAAGGTAAACAAGTCATAATTTGGACTGCCAAAATACTAAAGCCTGGCAGTGCAGTTCCAAGAGAGTGCGGCCGCACCATTTTTCTGCGACCGCAGGAGCTGGGGATGTGCGGCCGCACCATTTTTGTGCGGACCGCACATTGGAAATTCATAGGATGTACTATATATCCGAGATTTAGTTTATTATTTCATTTTTGGACTTCATTGGGGTAAGTGATTCTAACTCGGATTTGGTTAATATACATGAATATATCACTAATTTCATCATTTAATTAGTACTTTGAGATGAAAATTTGGGAAAAATTGTAGAAACTTCATAAACAGCAAATTTAAGATTTGGAAGTCGATTTTTTTATTAGAATTTGATAAAATTGGTATGGTAGAACTCATATCGGAATGGGTATTCGGATTTCGTAGAAATTTTGTCGAGTTCCGAGAAGCAAGCCCCTCGTTGACCTTTGTTGACTTTTTGGAATAAATTTTTAAGTCGACATTTTATTATCCGGAATTGTTTCCGATGAATCTTAATGAAGTTATACAACTGATTTGAATAGATTTGAGCGGTCCGGAGGTCAATTCAAGCAAGAAGGCGATTTTGTAATATCGGCATAACTTCAAAAAGGTAAGTATTTTGCCTAACCTCGAGTGGGGGAATTACCCCTTAGGCATTGAGTCTTATGTGAAATTTTTGTAATTGAAAACCATGTACGGGAGGTGACGAGTACGTACATGGTTTATATGTACAAATTATATCTGTTGAAATTCGTAGACGCCCTTAAGTATTAAATCCCTTAATTGTCATGCCTCATTCCTTGTTTGCCGAGGTTGTTTTTATATGATAATTGGTGTGATTGTCACTTGACTTTTATGTGAACTCTGTGTTTGTTTGAGTTTCCATTTTTATGGAAAATTTAGTTAATAAGATGAATAAATCTATTTATTTCCTGAAGTTGTGATTTAAAAGAGGTGTTGTTCCTTGATAAACTACTTCTCAGTTCAGATTTTTGAAAATTTGGTATTGAATTATAAAGGTCGTGAATCATATTGAGGCAAAGTGCCAAATTGTGAAATGTTATTCGGTTGAGTTGTTCACTCTCGAATATTTTGTTAAGATGTTATGCACATTATGATCGAGTCATGGCTCCTTATTGTGGAAAACTAATGTGTTGATTTTTGGGGAAAGTTATAATATTTGAGCACTTGATGTGCAATTTGTGATATGTTGTAAGATTTGAGCACTTGATATGCAATTTGTGATATGTTGTAAGATTTGAGCACTTGATGTGCAATTTGTGATATGTTGTGATATGTGAGCACTTGAGGTGCAAGTTGTATTATGCTATGATATTTGGGCACTTGAGGTGCGATTTGTGAAATATTGTGATATTGATACGCATGCGGTGAGATAAGGATGGCTTGAAACGCGTGACTAATAAAGGAACTACTAGAAGTCATGCGGTAATATAAGGTCAGGGTGTTGAAACGCATGCGGTGAGATAAGGGTGGCCTTAAACGCGTGGCTAGTAGAGGAACTACTAGAAGTCATGCGGTGTGATAAGGGTGGCTAAAACATGAGATGTTATTTTGGAAAAAATAATTTCTTTAAAATTAAATGTGAAGGCTCACGCGGTGATATAAGAAAATGGGATATTGTGAATTTAATTATGATTTGGGACTTCGAGGCGGTACCTCAGGAGTGCCCTGTTGATATTTCTTTATTTATGTTCTTGTCTTGGGTGATTTTATTTCATTTAATATGTAAATTCTTGTCTTCTTCCGTGATGTACTAGTTGACTTTATTATTATGTGTTTTGTGCTCCTAGTTATATTATGTTGGCTTTGGCTTTTTAGCACGTGACTCTGAAGAAGTATATTTCTGGTTTTTCTTACTGATGTTCGATGATTCAGTTGATTTAAATAAAAGAAATTATTATGTTATAAATTAAATAGTTTTACATCTAAATTAGTAGTTATCTGATGCTTTAATTTAAGTGCAAATGTTATTTTCTTCACCCAAATGAATTCTAAAATAAATTCATTTTCTTGTTAATTTCTTACTTGATTTAAAAAAAAAATTGTAAACTTACTTTATTGAAAATAAATTGATCTTGCGGATCTTATATACTTTTATTATAGACGCGCGAGTTGTCCGTGTGGTGGTGATAGAATTATGGGCATGAGGTGCCGTAGAAAATATGAAAGTGGGTTAGAATTTGAGCCTTTGTATATCTATTCTCTCATAGATGGTGAGGAAACGTGCTATCGGGTTAGCTGAGCAGGCATCCACACATACTGCTAGGGCTGCAAGAGGTCGGGGCCGAGGTAGAGGCCGAGGCAGAGGTCGAAGAAGGGAACGTGTTGCGACTAGAGCACCTGTCAGAACAACAGTTGAGGAGACGCCAGTAGCTCCTGTTGGGGGACAGGTACCAGAAGCACATGTTGTTACCCACGGACTTCAAGAGACTTTAGCACAGTTCCTAAGTATGTTTGGTACATTAACTCAGGCAGGATTGCTCTCTGTTGCACCAAATATTTCGCAGATTGGGGGAGTAGCCCAGACTCCTACCACAACTCCAGAGCAACAGGTTCACGTTGTTCAAGTTCCGGGTGTAGCACTAGTACAACCTGTTATTCTGGTTCGGCCTGAGGTCAGACGAGAGGCATCAGAAAAGGAACAAAAGAGACTTGAAAGGTTTAAGAGTTATAGTCTACCTACTTTCAGTGGCACAGCTACAGAGGATGCCCAAGGATTTCTAGAAAATTGACACCATATTCTCCGCACCATGGGTATTGTGGAAGTGAACATAGTTGCCTTTACTACATTTCTACTGTCAGGCGCAGCGTATCAGTGGTGGCAAATCTATGAAGAAGGTAGACCAGCCGATGCAACACCACCAACTTGGGCTCACTTTTAGGAAATGTTCTTGAAATAATTTGTTCCCCAGACTCTCCGAGATGCGTGGCGCATAGATTTTGAACGGTTGTGTCAGGGCACTATGACAGTGTCAGAATATGCTATCAGGTTTAGTGAGCTAGCCCGTTATGTACCTATCTTGGTTCCTACAGTTAGATAAAGGGTCTGCAGATTCATTGAGGAGCTCGATTATGATATTAAAACATGCATGGCTCGAGAGTTGCAAATTGATACTCCATTTCAACAAGTAGTGGAGATTGCAAGGAAGATTGAGGGTGTTTTAGGCGAGGAAAGGGAGTCTAAGAAGGCCAAAAGGTCTCGAAGACCTGGAGGGTTCATTGGATTTTACTCTTCAGCTAGGACTCATTATAGTGGAGGCTCGAGCAGTCGGCCAGCTCAGTCTGCACATCAGATTTCTCGGAGTTCTCCCATAAGTTCTTACAATGCACCACCGGTACGAGATTTCCTATAATGATTATTTCAGTTATATGGCACAGACTCAGTACAAGCAGTCGCGACCTTATAGGGGTTGTTATGAGTGTGGTGATGCTAGGAACATCATGAGAGATTGTCCCAGACTTGGGAGGGATGGATTTCATCAGAGCACTCAAGCTACAAGCTTTATTCCAGTTAATACTCCACATGCACAGTCAGCTAGATGTGGAGGACAGGCGGGTAGTGGGCGCCTAAGAGGTGGAGGCCCAATCCGTTGATATAATCGCTATGATTTGGCTGAGGTCGATACACCAGATGGTGTCGTTACAGGTACGATCCCGATTTGTTATAAAAGAATATTTCCCCTTAGTTGGATTCAGATCTGAATATTGAGGTGAGTCCTCCTATTATACTCCACTTATGGGCGAGCTTTGTAAGTTTGTGACCCACTTATATGTTTATCCATGTTGGGAGATTTGAAGATGTGAGCCCGTGTCTGTCATTTTATTTTTGTATACCATTGAGGGCTATAAGTCCAAAAGAAATTTTTATTATTCATTACAGAGGGTTTAATATGTTTCAGAATAATTGATTCTAATTTTTATGAATTATATGCCCTACCGGTATGAGGGTTCATTATGTGTTATGAAAAACAAATACTATTTACGAAATTTATTGAAAAAAAAAAGAATGAAAGAAAGGAAATTGAAAATTTTAGTTGGCACAATGTGCAAAATACTTGTGGGAGTTAGAAAAATTTGGTAGATTGAGACGTGCAAAAGAAGAGATAGGTTATATTATGTGTTTGAGGGCGAATGATCCTAAGCGGGGGAGAATGTAACACCCCAAAATTTTTTAAGTACTTCAACACTGTCAAGAAGGTTGATGTGTGCGTAGGCACGAGTTGCTATAGCCAGTTGAGACTAATACCGTGTGTTGTTGTGAAAAAATCAGGCCTTTTGAAAATGTTCGAGTGTAAGAAATTGATCTTAAAGTTTCGAATATGGATAAAAATAATAATCTGAAATGAGATGGTGTTGTCGGGCTTATCTCAAATGCGGTAACGGGGGATCAACCGTGAGTATATGTGTAAAAGTAAAATCATCAATTTGGTAACCTCAGAATAATTATTAGCACGTTCGAGGACGAACGTTTGTTTAAGAGGTGGAGAATGTAACGACCCGACTTGTCATTTAAAGAATTAAAGCCCCGTTCAGTGACTTAAGGTCTCGAGAAACTTCGTAATAAGTATTATGAGCCGCAGGTGTGGTCGAGTTTGATTTTCGGAAGATTCAGAATTTAATTAAAAGAACAATTCTTATTTAAGAAGCTTAAAAGAAAAGAGTTGACCGGGGAGTTGATTTTTTAATATTGGGGCCGGAATTTGATTCTGAAAATTTGAATACATACATTATGTTATTTATGGCTTGTGTGCAAAATTTGAAGTCATTCCGGATTGATTTGATACGTTTCGGCGCAAAACATAAAAGTTGGGAGATTCGAAAACTCATAATTCGATTCGAGACGCGATTCGTAATTTTGACATTGTTTGACGAGATTTGAAGCCTTCACTAAGTTCGTATTGTATTTTGGGATGTGTTGGTATATTTGGTTGAGATCCCGAGGGGCTTGGGTGTATTTTTGGATCATTGATTGAGAGATTAGTAAAGTTAAGAAATTTGGGAGTTTGACCATGGTCAATATCAGGTCAAGACGACCTCTTTCCAGTGTTTTTAGTGCTCGAGCAGGTCTGTAGCGTATTTTATGATTGAAATTCATATATGGTTTGTGTCCGGGAGGTTCCGGATGAGTTTCGGGAGTGTTGAGGCAAAAAGAGAAGTGCGGACCTCAAGGGAGTTGTGCGAACCGCACAATTTTGGTGCGGCCGCACTCATGTCCGCAGATGTCACGACCCAAAATCTAAAAAGGTCGTGATGGCGCCGGACACCACTGTTAGGCAAGCCAACCATAATCCATTAATTTAAATACCCATTTTAGTATTTTTTTTGAAATAAAAATTTCTTCAATGAAATTGTAAAGATAAAACTCAAAGAGTAAATGATAAATATTTTTAGCAACTAAATTTCTAAACAATTCACAACCACTCCCAAAACCCGGTGTCACAAGTGCATGAGCGTTTACTGGAAAATTAAAAATAAAATATAGTATCTGTCGAGAATACAAATTAGACAAAAAAAAATATAATAACACTGAAAGAGACTCTGTTAGCTGCGGATCGTAATATAGAATGCAGCTCACTTAGACTGATATACATATATGTACCTGCACAATAAAATGTGCAGCAAATGCAATATGAGTACGAAAACAACATGTACCCAGTAAGTATCAAGCCTAATCTCGAAGTGGTAGAGACGAGATAGCCGACTATGGGTCAATAATAATAATTAGAATAAATTATAATTATTCAAATCATCATGGTTCACAGAGTTAACAATAATTTTATTCAATTAGCAGAAATAATAAAAATCCTTCAAATGCAACAATTTCCAATTTATTAATTAAATCATGCAATTTCAATAAAACTTCCAATTTATCAAATAGCTTTACCAGCTGCAATTCAATTTCAATAAATTTTTAATTTATCAATTAAATCTCATTTACAGGAATAACAATTAATTCCTTAACAAGCAAGAATAATAATTCATTAAATTCCAAGGATTTTCCAATTTATCAATTAGCTTCGCAAGCTGAAATAAAGTATTAAAGTATCATGTAATTATTATTATTAAGCACGATTTCTGCCGAGGACGTACAACCCGATCTAGAGTGTCGTGTACACTGCCGAGGGACGTGCGGCGCGATCCATAGATGCATCTATCCTGCCGAGGCGTTCGGCCCGCTCCATAAGAAAGGAGGATATTTTCTTATGTACCGCCGGAAGGAGAGTATATTTATTATGAGATAAATTCGAGAGGAAGAACGATTTCTCTTAATAATTAATTAATTTAAATAGAAAATCAATTATATGAGATTTCCATTTAAAGAGGGAATGCAATTTACACAAGAAATTCATGCTTTGAGTCCTAAACTATCCGAACTTTAGCATTAATAGTAGCTACGCACGGACTCTCGTCACCTCGTGCGTACGTAGCCCCCGCAATTAGCAACAATTATTCAATTTAATCCCTATGGGGTAATTTCCCCCTCACAAGATTAGACAAGAGACTTATCTCGTCTTGCTCCAATTTAATCCACTAGAAGGCCTTTTCCACGATTATCCAACTCTGTCTGGCTCGAATCTAGCCAAAATTAATTCGATACAATCACTAAAAATTATATGAATTAATTCTATAAGAAAATACTACATTTTCAATAAAAATTCCCAAATTAATTAAACATTCGCCTGTGGGACCCACATCTCATAATCCGACGAAAGTTACGAAATATGAACACGCACTCAACCACGAGTCTACCCATACCAAAATCACTAAATTCGATAACAATTCAGCCCTTAAATCCTCAAATCTATCCAAGAGGGTTTTCAAACATTTCCAACTCAATTCACCAATTAAATGATAAAAATAGTGAGGGATTCGGGTAATTTAACCAATATTGAGTTAAGAACACTTACCCTGTTATTTTCTCTTAAAATCTCCCAAAAATCGCCTAAATCCCAGCTCCAAATCGTTAAAAATGGAGAATGGACGAAGTCCCATATTCAGAACTCAAACTCTCTGCAAAGTGATTTCTTCTACACGATCGCGAACTTCCTCACGCGATCGCATAGCGCAAGTTTTTTTTTCTGCCCAAACATTAAACCTACGCGATCGTATCCAGTCCCACGCGATCGCGATGCACCAGGTTCTGACTCTACGTGATCACATCCCTCTTCATGCGATCGCGTAGCACAAACACGTGGCCCACCTTCCTCTTAAATTTCCCTTGCGCGATCGCAAACAATGCCATACGATCGCGATACACACACTTGTTAATCCTACACGATCGCGGATGTGTCCACGCGATCGGAGTGAATAAATTCCCAGCTGCCCAAATTAACCCTACACAATCGCAACCCCATTCACGCGATCGCATAGAACAAATCCACCTCTGCCTAAATTACTCTACACGATCGCAGACCAACTTACGCGATCGCGTATAAGGATACCAGAAGAAAATACCAGCAGTTATCAGCAGTGTTCCAAAGGCCTCGTCCGAAACTCATCTAAGCCCCTCAGGACCTTGACCAATTATACCAACAAGTCCCAAAATATCATACGAACTTAGTCGAACCCTCAAATCACACCAAACAACGTTAAAACCACGAATCATCCCCCAATTCAAACTTAATGAAACTTAAGATTTCCAACTTCTACATTATGTACCGAAACCTATCAATTCAAGTCCGATTGACCTCAAATTTTGCACACAAGTCATAAATGACATAACGGAGCTATGAAAATTTTCGGAACTGGATTCTGACCCCGATATCAAAAAGTCAACTCCTCGGTCAAACTTCCACACTTAAATTCTTGTTTTAGCCATTTTAAGCCTAATTTAACTACAGACTTCCAAATAAAATTCTGAACATGCTCCTAAGTCCAAAATCACCATATGGAGCTATTGGAACCGTCAAATCCCAGTACCGGGGTCGTTTTCTCAAAATGTTGACCGCAGTCAAACTTGACCTTTTAAGGCTGACTTAAGGAACCAAGTGTTCCGATTTCAACGCGAACATTTCCAAATTCCGAACCAACCATCCCTGCAAGTCATAAATCAATAAAAGCACATTCGGGGAGTTTTATTTTAGGAACGGGGTTCTAAAATTTTGAATGACTGGTTTGGTCATTACATTCTCTCCCACTTAAATATACGTTCGTCCTCGAACGTGCTAAGGACCATTCATGAGTTGTACAAAATCATTGTTTAACACCTCGTGCACCTACCTGTGCTACAACACCCAGTTGAGCACATTAGCTCGAGCCAATCTAAAGATTCTCCCCTTTATCTTGGCAAATAAGCCTTAGAGCCAAATTCTAACATCCAGAATTTTCTACCATGCCCGTTTCCAACTTATGAGCACTGTATCAATCACTACACGATGCACCAATACAGGATTGCATACCTTGGTTGAATTTAAACCATGCACTGCACCATTCACATGCCCATAATAACATACTCGATAACAATAGTCGAGATTCCACGAATCTGGAGTCCACAACACATCTCATGATACATATAAGTCATGTTCCAACTCTTGAAATGCTTTCACGATGGAAGAAATGTGTAGAAATTCATATCCAATTGTCGAGTCAACAATTATTGAGTTTCTCCTTCTGATAAGAACCATTGCCTCATTATAACCAAATAATGGTATATGCTCTTTATTACACTCCATATAATCCGATCGCACTGATCCCGAATCGAATAATCTTGTCTCACCCGGTATAAACTACTCAGGCAATAAGCCGCCTTAAACATGGCAAAAAGCTTCATATGATGCCACAATGAGCTAATAAGCTACGGACTCGATTGCGATACATAAGGAAAACGAACTCTGGAAAGGATTACTCAACCCACGTGATTAATCAAACAGCTGAAAAGGTGTCATGTGCCTTCCTCAGAAAATGGGACACAAAAACACACAAAATAGAATATAGGGAACTGTATTCAACATCACACTGCTGCGGCGTGCAACCCGATCAGCACAAAAAGAATCTATAAAAAAAAGAAAAAATACTTAATGAGCTAGAATGCTCATTACTTACAAAATATCCGAACATCGGACACAAACACGCTAAGTGCATAATACCATCCTTGGAAGGACCGACAGGGCCATACGCTACAAAACTCAAGCATAACTAAGGTACGATATATGATCTGAATCTCGAGAGCCATCATGCTCACATAACACTATCGCTACGCGGAACCTCAACACATAAGAATTTTATCAAGACGTTTCATAACTCACACTGCATAATATAGTATTACATGAAATACCCAACGATGAAAAGACATCCAACGTCCGAATACTCCTCCATACGGAGCTTTTATGCTGAAATGAACACATCTGGCCTGATATAGAGTCTGTATGCATATTTAAATCCTTCCACAGACCTCAAGCCGATTCTAATCGTACCGTACTAGGCTAATAACCTTTCAAGGATCCATAATAACCCTTTTCCCCACAACACACAAGAATAACCATCATAATCGGAACAAACTTCCACAGTCCATAACCAAATGAACCGAGCGCCCTCCAGGCATAAATTCTCGAATCAGCGATATTACCACAATCTTCATACTTGGTTTCAATCTTCACTCAATCAAGTGACAACATGTCATTCTTACACAATCTTTCCGTGAGACACGCTCTCACGGCCTTCCGCACCAGGTAATAAGTCTGCACATCCATGTTATCGATTACACTAATGCTGTAAAGCATATCAAGAATCCACAAATCAATACACAAGGTCTCTTACACCTGACATCGACCTTAGATGATGCCAGAAACAATACCATCTTAGTTTAAACATCTAAATCCCTTTCCTGCTCATTCAAGCTCATGACATCCTTGTCAACACCGAACCGAAATCTTAAATCCTCAACTTTCGAATCCCATGCTACTTAGTGCACTTAACCACGCCAATGCGCAGGAGTACAATAATTCCATCATAAATCCCGAACCACTAATAGGGTAAACACTTCATCATATAGAAACCTTCTTCTTAACTCATTTCAAGAGAACCATTGCAACACGTGACTAAATTCCCATATCCGTAGAAAATACTGGCCTCAAGTAGTGGTCTAAACCACCATAACTCTTCTGGGATCCCTCTACTCATAACATGTCATAATACTTGAATTCCTCCAAATAAAGTCAATTACGGTGGTCTTCAAGCCTCGCACGTACCGCCACAAATCACATGCATAATTCAATACGTTGAAGGAACTGATCATTGCCACCATCGTGTCGATTCAACCATTGGTAGCCGATCCGTATTTTCTCAATTTACTCTCAACTTTCCTTATATATAATAATAGCTCCATTCATACATCACAAAATCAAATCCGCACTTATCCCAAGTGACCTTATTTCACGAGACCATGCTATTTCAAAACCCACTAATTATCTCATATCCCTTCTTGTGCGCACTTTTTACATCTTCAATTGGTACACCCATTCTGATACTTTTTTTATGAATCCGAAGTTATTTTCTTCCATTTCTCTATTGCTACACCACAACCTGAAGATAACGCAGAGTACTCCAAGCCCCGTTTCATAATCTGATGCAAAAGCTCGATACTCAACCATACTACGGACTCGAAATCCTTAGACATCGTACTTTAAATTTTTGAACCCGCTAAGACCGTTATTGAGAGTCACTTGCTCCGACTTGCTCCCAAACATGATCAACTACAAGGCCCTGCTAGCACGTGGACACTTTCTCAAGGAAATACCCGACTGTCTCACTTTCCCTGTGCATTACATCTACACAAAGCATAAACTCTGAGTCTTCCAAAAACATGAATATGAATCGATAAGGCCAAATATGGCACACATTCCCCAAATCCTTTGCTCAAATTACCACTGATGTTTTTTTCCCTTAGTTTCAATGACCCACTAGTACATGCAATGACCCACTAGTACACCGATAACTAGGAACCTCACAAATAGACAACCATGAAATCCAATTGTAGATGGTGGGGCTCTCCCACTTAGCTTGAAGCTACAATTACATAACTCTAGAATCCACCGAAATTCTTTTTTCATCATTGACATGATCCTGCACACGCAACTTGCCAAATTTCTCGAAATCCTTCTATTAACCTTTAATAAACACTCTGAACCATTGGCCACACTTACATATTAAATCTCTTACCAGATAGCCAGTAGAAATCTTCGCAGAGGCTTCGTCAACACCACACAGCCGCTAACCTGCTCACAAGAGATAACCAACCTGTGGAAATTACATGCTGACATATTCCAACGTCGCTGCACTGGGTGCAATTACTACGAAATCAGTAGATCATCCTGAGTCCAGGCTCATTCACCAGCTGCACCAGTCCGTTCACTCCTCATGGACGTGAACTAGAGGTGCGGCAATACCTTCCAATCCAAAGTCATGTAGTATCCTTCTTCATATCAAGCAACTCACTCCTGTTGTATCCAATCTTCCTCAATATAGCAGAAAATATTACAACTTAAGTCCGTAGACCTAGTCATTGTCCATTCTACATCCCAAATTACTCCAAACGTTCCTCAAGACGTGTAATCATCCTACCACGTAACCCATGTGCTACCTTGGCACTCTCCCACTTTGGTCAACCATCTCCTTTAAGCAACTACTCTGCTTCTATTTTCTTACACTTGGCCTTTTCGGAGTCTAACCACTGCAAGGCACCTACCACATGTCCTTCCTCATCCTTCACTGCCCAGTTGTTGTTTTAACTCAAAATCTGTCTCTATAGCCCTTGAACCAATAGCTCGTTACCAGCTTTAAACCTTTTTGACGATCATCCTTCTTGAGACATCAACACTAGAAACACTGCTTCGATCCTGAATCACTGGACACCGCGATCTCTAATGACTATTTCCCCTATACAAATTCCTTACACCTCGTCGTGAAGGCGAGTTGAAGAAAACCATAACACCGGCGAACCTTAACACATTTTACAAGGCGATGACAC
This sequence comes from Nicotiana tomentosiformis, assembly GCF_000390325.3. Classification (NCBI taxonomy): domain Eukaryota; kingdom Viridiplantae; phylum Streptophyta; class Magnoliopsida; order Solanales; family Solanaceae; genus Nicotiana; species Nicotiana tomentosiformis. The sequence continues at coordinate 123,564,343 of NC_090817.1, read as the reverse complement.
CACATCAAAATTGAGAACTCTGCCACACTCGAAAATATCAGGTTTCGTTACTCTATCAACCCCAAACCTGAACATTCATAGCCCGATTGCCTTTTTCTCTCCTGGAAATAAAACATGGAACCTCTGAATCATGTACTGAGAAAAACCTTCTTTCAAGTCGTTTACTGCCCTGATACATAGACAGGCATTCTACCATTACATAAACACTATGCGATAACAACGCATGAATCGTCATAACAATCAATGCCAAATCTCAAAACCTTAGGTAGTACTGATACTTAATTTGAAATGACAGAGCGGCCTTTCGCAAGGCGACGACAATAGCCAATTAATTACGCATGGAGAAGCATTATGTACTACATCTGTAGTACCATTAAAAATTTCCTCGATCCCCAATTTATAACAAGTACTTCATGTCGCATAAGATTGAATAGGAAGGAAATATAGGCATAAGCCTCAAAGGAATCGAATCGCACGATGAGGAATCAAAAAGGAAAGTATTCCTAACAACCCTATAGCCTCTCGAAGATAAGCACAGACGTCTCTGTACCGATCCGCAAGCCTCTACTAGACTTGCTCATGACTCGTGAGACCTACGTGAATCTAGTGCTCTGATACCATGTTGTCACGACCCAAAATCCAAAAAGGTCGTGATGGCGCTGGTCACCACTGTCAGGCAAGCCGACCATCGAGTAAATGATAAATATTTTTAGCAACTAAATTCCTAAACAATTCACAACCAATCCCAAAACCCAGTGTCACAAGTGCATGAGCGTTTACTAGGGAATTAAAAATAAAATACAGCATCTGTCCAGAATACAAATTAGACAGGAAAAATATAATAACACTTAAAGAGACTATGTTAGCTGCGGATGATAATATAGAATGCAGCTCACCTATGTCCCCACAATTATTAACCACACCTTTGCGCCCACAAGGCCACTATACATATATGTACCTGCACAATAAAATATGCAGCAAGTGCAGTATGAGTACGGAAATAACGTGTACCCAGTAAGTATCAAGCCTAATCTCGAAGTGGTAGAGACGAGATAGCCGACTTTGACACTCACTATGGGTCAATAATAATAATTGAAATAAATTATAATTATTCAAATCAGCATGGTTCACAGAGTTAACAATACTTTTATTCATTTAGCAGAAATAATAAAAATCCTTCAAATGCAACAATTTTCCAATTTATTAATTAAATCATGCAATTTCAATAAAACTTCCAATTTATCAAATAGTTTTACCAGCTGCAATTCAATTTCAATAAATTTTCAATTTATCAATTAAATCTCATTTACAGGAATAAGAATTAATTCCTTAACAAGCAAGAATAATAATTCATTAAATTCCAAGGATTTTCCAATTTATCAATTAGCTTCGCAAGTTGAAATAAAGTATTAAAGCATCGTGTAATTATTATTATTAAGCACGATTTCTTAACTTACAATTCACTATATATATATATATACATATATATATATATATATATATATATATATATATATAAAATTTAAACAAGGAATGCAATTTACCCAAGAAATTCATGCTTTGAGTCTTAAACTACCTGGACTTTAGCATTAATAGTAGCTACGCACGGACTCTCGTCACCTCGTGCGTACGTAGCCCCCACAATTAGCAACAATTATTCAATTTAATACCTATGGGGTAATTTTCGCCTCACAAGATTAGACAAGAGACTTACTTCGTCTTGCTCCAATTTAATCCACTAGAAGGCCTTTTCCACGATTATCCAACTCTGTCTGGCTCGAATCTAGCCAAAAATAATTTGATACAATCACTAAGAATTATATGAATCAATTCTATAAGAAACTACTACATTTTCAATAAAACTTCCGATTATTAATTAAAAATTCGCCTAGAGGACCCACGTCTCGGAATCCGGCGAAAGTTACGAAATATGAACACCCACTTAACCACGAGTCTACCCATACTAAAATCACTTAATTTCGATAACAATTCGGCCCTCAAATTCACCAATAAATACCAAGAGGGTTTTCAAACATTTCCAACTCAATTCACCAATAAAATGATAAAAATAGTGATAGATTCGGGTAATTTAACCAATACTGGGTTATGGACACTTACCCAGTTGTTTTCTCTGAATATCCCAAAAATCGCCTAAATCCGAGCTCCAAATCGTTAAAAATGGAAAATGTGACGAAGTCACATTTTCAGAACTTAAACTCTCTGTCCAGTGATTTCTTCTACGCGATCGCGAACTTCCTCATGCGATCGCATAGCGCATTTGTTTTTCCTACCCAAACATTAACCCTACGCGATCGCATCCAGTCCCATGCGATCGCGATGCACCAGCATCTGAATCTATACGATCACATCCCTCTTCACGCGATCGTGTGGCACAAACGCGTGGCCCAGCTTCCTCTCAAATTTCCCTTGCGCGATCGCAAACAATGCCATACGATCGCGATACACACACTTGTTAATCTTGCACTATCGCGGATATGTCCACGCGATTGCAGTGAATAAATTCCCAGCTGCCCAAATTAACCCTACACAATCGCAACCCCATTCACGCGATCGCATAGAACAAATCCACCTCTGCCTAAATTACTCTACACGATCGCAGACCAACTTACGCGATCGCGTATAAGGATACCAGAAGAAAATACCAGCAGTTATCAGTAGTGTTCCAAAGGCCAAAATTGATCTGTTAGTTATCCGAAACTCACCCGAGCCCCTCAGGACCTCGACCAATTATACCAACAAGTCCAAAAATATCATACGAAATTAGTTGAACCCTCAAATCACACCAAACAACGTTAAAACCACGAATCATCCCCCAATTCAAGCTTAATGAAACTTAAGATTTCCAACTTCTACATTATGTACCGAAACCTATCAATTCAAGTCCGATTGACCTCAAATTTTGCACACAAGTCATAAATGACATAACGGAGCTACGAAAATTTTTGGAACTGGATTCCGACCCCGATATCAAAAAGTCAACTCCCCGGTCAAACTTCCAAACTTAGATTCTTGTTTTAGCCATTTCAAGCCTAATTTAACTACGGACTTCAAAATAAAATTCTGAACATGCTCCTAAGTCCAAAATCACCATACGGAGCTATTGGAACCGTCAAATCCCAGTTCTGGGGTTGTTTTCTCAAAATGTTTACCGAAGTCAAACTTGGCCTTTTAAGGCTGACTTAAGGAGCCAAGTGTTCCGATTTCAACGCGAACATTTCCAAATTCCGAACCAACCATCCTCGCAAGTCATAAATCAATAAAAGCACATTCGGGGAGTTTTATTTTAGGAACGGGGTTCTAAAAGTTTGAATGATTGGTTTGGTCATTACATTCTCTCCCACTTAAATATATGTTCGTCCTCGAACGTGCTAAGGACCGTTCCTGAGTTGTACAAAATCATTGTTTAACACCTCGTGCACCTACCCGTGCTACCGCACCCAGTTGAGCACATTAGCTTGAGCCAATCTGAAGATTCTCCCCTTTTTCTTGGAAAATAAGCCTTAGAGCCAAATTCTAACATCCAGAATTTTCCACCATGCCCGTTTCCAACTTATGAGCACTGTATCAATCACTACACGATGCACCAATACAGGATTGCATACCTTGGTTGAATTTAAACCATGCACCGCACCATTCACATCCCCATAATAACATACTCGATAACAATAGTCGAGATTCCACGAATATGGTGTCCACAACACATCTCATGATACATATAAGTCATGTTCCAACTCTTGAAATGCTTCCACGATGGAAGAAATGTGTAGAAATTCATAACCAATTGTCGAGTCAACAATTATTGAGTTTCTCCTTCTGATAAGAACCATTGCCTCATTATAACCAAATAATGGTATTTGCTCTTTATTACACTCCATATAATCTGATCGCACTGATCCCGAATCCAATAATCTCGTCTCACCCAGTATAAACTACTCAGGCAATAAGCCACCTTAGACACGGCAAAAAGCTTCATATGACGCCACAATGAGCTAATAAGCTACGGACTCGATTGCGATACATAAGGAAAACGAACTCTGGAAAGGATTACTCAACCCACGTGACTAATTAAACAACTAAAAATGTGTCATGTACCTTCCTCAGAAAATGAGACACAAAACACACAAAATAGAACATAGGGAACTGTACTCAACATCACACTGTTGCGGCGTGCAACCTGATCCGCACAAAAAGAATCTTTAAAAAAAAAATACTTAACGAGCTAGAATGCTCATTACTTACAAAATATCTAAACATCGGACACAAGCACGCTAAGTGCATAATACCATCCATGGAAGGACCGACAACGTCATACGCTACAAAACTCAAGCACAACTAAGGTGCGATATATGATCTGAATCTCGAGAGCCATCATGCTCTCATAACACTATCGCTACGCGGAACCTCAACACATAAGAATTTTATCAAGCCGTTTCATAACTCACACAGTACAATATAGTATTACATGAAATAACCGACGACAAAACGACATCCAACGTCTGAATACTCCTCCATAGGGAGCTTTTATGTTGAAATGAACACATCCGGCCTGATATAGAGCCCGTATGCATATTTAAATCCATCCACAGACCCCAAGCCGATTCTGATCGCACTGTACTAGGTTAATAACCTTTCAAGGATCCAAAATAACCCTTTTTCCCATAACACACAAGAATAGCCATCATAATCGGAACAAACATCCACAGCCCACAACCAAATGAACCAAGCGCCCTCCAGGCATAAATTCTCGAATCAACGATATTACCACAATCTTCATACTTGGTTTCAATCTTCACTCAATCAAGTGACTACATGTCACTCTTACACAATATTTCCGTGAGACACGCTCTCACAACTTTTCGCACCAGGAAACAAGTCTGCACATCCATGCTACCGATTACACTAATGTTGTAAAGCATATCAAGAATCTACAAATCAATACACAAGGTCTCTTACACCTGACATCGACCTTAGATGATGCCAAAAACAATACCATCTTACTTTAAACATCTAAATCCCTTTCCTGCTCATTCGAGCTCATGACATCCTTGTCAACACCGAACCAAAATCTTAAATCCTCAACTTTTGAATCCCATGCTACTTAGTGCACTTAACCATGCCAATGCGCAGGAGTACAAGAATTCCATCATAACTCCCGAACCACTAATAGGGTAAAAACTTAATCATATAGAAACCTTCTCCTTAACTCATTTCAAGAGAACCATTGCAACACGTGACTGAATTCCCATATCCGTAGAAAATACTAGCCTCAAGAATTGGTCTAAACCACCATAACTCTTCTGGGATCCTTCTACACATAACATGTCATAATACTTGAATTCCTCCAAATAAAATCAATTACGGCGGTCATCAAGCCTCGCACGTACCACCACAAATCACATGCATAATTCAATGCGCTGAAGGAACTGATCATTGCCACCATCGTGCCGATTCAACCATTGATAGCAGATCCATCTTTTCTCAATTTACTCTCAACTTGCCTTAGAAATAATAAAATCTCAATTCATACATCACAAACTCAAATCCGCACTCATCTCAAGTGACCTTATTTCACGAGACCATGGTATTTCAAAACCCACTAATTATCTCATATCCCTTCTTGTGCGCACTTTTTACATCTTCAATTGGTACACACATTCTGATACTTCTTTTATGAATCCGAAGTTATTTTCTTTCATTTCTCTATTGCTACACCACAACCTAAAGATAACGCAGAGTACTCCAAGCCCCATTTCATAATCTGCTGTAAAAGCTCGATACTCAACCATACTACAGACTCGAAATCCTTAGACATCGCACTTTAAATTTTTGAACCCGCTAAGACCGTTATTGAGAGTCACTTGTTCTGACTTTCTCCCAAACATGATCAACTACAAGGCCTTGCTAGCACATGGACACTTTCTCAAGGAAACACCCGACTGTCTCATTTTCCATGTGCATTACATCTACACAAAGCATAAACTCTGAGTCTTCCAAAAATATGAATATGAATCGATAAGGCCAAATATGGCACACATTCCCCAAATCCTTTGCTCAAATTACCACTGATGTTTTCTTACCTTAGTTGCAATGACCCACCAGTACACCAATAACTAGGAACCTAACAAATAGACAACCATGAAATCCAATTGTAGATGGTGGGGCTCTCCCACTTAGCTTGAAGCAACAATTACATAACTCTAGAATCCACCGAGATTCTTTCTTCATTGTTGACATGATCCTGCACACGCAACTTGCCAAATTTCTCGAAATATTTCTATTAACCTTTAATAAACACTCTGAACCACTAGCCACATTTACATATTAAATCTCTTACCGGGTAGCTAGTAGAATTCTTTGCAGAGGCTTCGTCAACACCACGCGGCCGCTAACCTGCTCACAGGAGATAACCCACATGTGGAAATTACATGCTGACATATTCCAACGTCACTGCACTGGGTGAAATTACTACAAAATCAGTAGATCATCGTGAGTCCAGGCTCATTCACCAGCTGCACCAGTCCGTTCACTCTTCATGGACGTCAACTAGAGATGCGACAATACCTTCCAATCCAAAGTCATGTTGTATCCTTCTTCATATCAAGAAACTCACTCTTGTTGTGTCCAATCTTCCTCAATATAGCAGCAAATATTACAACTTAAGTCCGTAGACCTAGTCATTTACTGCCCTGACACATAGACAAGCATTCTACCATTTCATAAACACTATGCGATAACAACGCATGAATCGTCATAACAATCAATGCCAAATCTCAAAACCTTAGGTAGTACTAATACTTAATTTGAAATGACAGAGCGGCCTTTCGCAAGGCGACGATAATAGCCCAATTAATTACACATGGAGAAGCATCATGTACTACATCTGTAGTACCATTAAAAATTTCCTCGATCCCCAATTTATAACAAGTACTTCACATCACATAAAATTACCCATTTTAGAATTTTTTTTGAAATAAAAATTTCTTCAATGAAATTGTAAAGATAAAACTCATAGAGTAAATGATAAATGTTTTTAGCAACTAAATTTCTAAACAATTCACAACCATTCCCAAAACCCGGTGTCACAAGTGCATGAGCGTTTACTAGGGAATTAAAAATAAAATACAGCATCTGTCCAGAATACAAATTAGACAGGAAAAATAAAATAACACTGAAGGAGACTCTGTTAGCTGTGGATCGTAATATAGAATGCAGCTCACCTATGTCCCCACAATTATTAACCACACCTCTATGCCCACAAGGCCGCTATACATATATGTACTTGTATAATAAAATGTGCAGCAAGTGCAGTATGAGTAGGAAAACAACGTGTACCCCGTAAGTAGCAAGCCTAATCTCGCAGTGGTAGAGACTAGATAGCCGACTTTGACACTCACTATGGGTCAATAATAATAATTGGAATAAATTATAATTATTCAAATCAGCATAGTTCACAGAGTTAACAATAATTTTATTCAATTAGCAGAAATAATAAAAATCCTTCAAATGCAACAATTTTCCAATTTATTAATTAAATCATGCAATTTCAATAAAACTTCCAATTTATCAAATAGCTTTACCATCTGCAATTCAATTTCAATAAATTTTCAATTTATCAATTAAATCTCATTTACAAGAATAACAATTAATTCCTTAACAAGCAAGAATAATAATATATTAAATTCCAAGGATTTTCTAATTTATCAATTAGCTTCGCAAGCTGAAATAAAGTATTAAAGTAACATGTAATTATTATTATTAAGCACGATTTCTGCCGAGGACGTACGACCCGATCTACAGTGTCGTGTACACTATCGAGAGACGTGCGACGCGATCCATAGATGCATCTATCCTGCCGAGGCGTTCGGCCTGTTCCACAAGAAAGGAGGACATTTTCTTATGTACCTCCGGAAGGAGAGTATATTTATTATGAGATAAATTCGGGAGGAAGAACGATTTCTCTTAAAAATTAAATAATTTAAACAGAAAATCAAATATATGAGATTTTCATCCTTTAATACGTTATCTTACAATTCACAATATATATATATATATATATATATATATATATATATATATATATATATATATATATATATATATATATATATATATATCAAATAATATTAATTAAACAAGGAATGCAATTTACACAAGAAATTCATGCTTTGAGTCCTAAACTACCCGGACTTTAGCATTAATAGTAGCTACGCGCGGACTCTCGTAACCTCGTGCGTACGTAGCCTCCGCAATTAGCAACAATTATTCAATTTAATCCCTATGGGATAATTTCCCCCCTCACAAGATTAGACAAGAGATTTACCTCGTCTTGCTCCAATTTAATCCACTAGAAGGCCTTTTCCAGGATTATCCAACTCTGTCTGGCTCGAATCTAGCCAAATTTAATTCGATACAATCACTAAAAATTATATGAATCAATTCTATAAGAAAATACTATATTTTCAATAAAAATTCCGAAATTATTAAAAATTCGCCCTTGATTTCAGACCTTAAACTCTCTGCCCAGTGATTTCTTCTACGCGATCGCAAACTTCCTCACGCGATCGCGTAGCGCAATATTTTTTCTGCCTTAACATTAACCCTACGCGATCGCATCCAGTCCCACGCGATCGCGATGCACCAGGTTCTGACTCTACGCGATCGCATCCCTCTTCACGCGATAGCGTAGCACAAACGCATGGCCCAGCTTCCTCTCAAATTTCCCCTACGCGATCGCAAACAATGCCACGCGATCGCGATACACACACTGACTAATCCTACGCGATCGCGGACGTGACCACGCGATCGCAGTGAACAAATTCCCAGTTGCCCAAACTAACCCTACGTGATCGCAACCCTATTCACGTGATCGCGTAGAACAAATCCACCTCTGCCTAAATTACTCTACGTGATCGCAGACCAGCTTACGCGATCGCGTATAAGGATACCAGAAGAAAATACCAACAGTTATTAGTAGTGTTCCAAAGGCCAAAAGTGATCAGTTAGTCGTCCGAAACTCACCCGAGCCCCTCGGGATCTCGACCAATTATACAAACAAGTCCCAAAACCTCATACGAACTTAGTCGAACTCTCAAATCACCCCAAACAACGCTAAAATCATAAATCATCTCCCAATTCAAGCTTAATGAAACTTAAGATTTCCAACTTCTACATTATGTACCGAAACCTATCAATTCAAGTCCGATTGACCTCAAATTTTGCACACAAGTCATAAATGACATAACAGAGCTATAAAAATTTTCGGAACTGGATTCTGACCCCGATATCAAAAAGTCAACTCCCCGGTCAAACTTTCAAACTTAAATTCTTGTTTTAGCCATTTCAAGCCTAATTTAACTACGGACTTCCAAATAAAATTCTAAAAATGCTCCTAATTCCAAAATCACCATACGGAGCTATTGGAATCGTCAAATCCCAGTTTCGGGGTCGTTGTTTCAAAATATTGACCGAAGTCAAACTTGGACTTTTAAGGTTGATTTAAGGAACCAAGTGTTCCGATTTCAACCCGAACACTTCCAAATTCTGAACCAATTATCCCCGCAAGTCATAAATCAATAAAAGCACATTCGGGGAGTTTTATTTTAGGGAATGGGGTTCTAAAAGTTAGAATGACTGGTTGGGTCATTACAGCAGAGGAGTGTGCGGACCTTATAATTTTGTGTGCGGCCGCACTCAGGAACTCTCAGATTCGATGGTCCAACTTCGGAAGCTTATATCTTTTGATCCACAAGGAAGTGTGAGATGACTAAATTTGTAGCCCTTCGTGTCTAGTTTTCAGAAAGGTAAAGAAGTCATGATCTGGACATCTGTAGAGAATGTTATGGCCAAAATACTAAATTCTGGCAGTGCAGTTCCAAGAGAGTGCGGCCGCACCATTTTTCTGTGACCGTAGGAGCTGGGGATGTGCGACCGCACCATTTTTGTGCGGACCACACATTGGAAGTTTAGTTCAGAGGATGTACTAAATATCTGAGGTTTAGGTTATTATTTCATTTTTGGACTTTGGGAGCTCGGTTTAAGACGATATTTCGTGGGTTTTTCAAGAAATTCATCGGGGTAAGCGATTCTAACTCGGATTTTGTTAATATACATGAATATATCACTAATTTCATCATTTAATTAGTACTTTGAGATGGAAATTTGGGAAAAATTATAGAAAATTCATAAACCACAAATTTAAGATTTGAAGGTCGATTTGTTATTGGAATTCGATAAAATTAGTATGGTTGAACTCGTATCGGAATGGGTATTCGGATTGCGTGAAAATTTTGTCGGGTTTCGAGAAACGGGCCCCACGTTGACTTTTGTTGACTTTTTAGTATAAATTTTTAAGTCAACGTTTTATTATCCGGAATTATTTTTGATGAATTTTAATGAAGTGATACAACTGATTTGAATAGATTTGAGCGGTCCGAAGGTCAATTCAAGCAAGAAGGCGATTTTGTAATACCAGCATAACTTCAAAAAGGTAAGTATCTTGCCTAACCTCGAGTGGGGGAATTACCCCTTAGACATTGAGTCTTATGTGGAAATTTTATAATTGAAAACCATATATGCGAGGTGACGAGTACGTACTTGGTTTATATGTGCAAATTATATCTGTTGAAATTCGTAGCCGCCCTTAAGTATTAAGTTGGAAAATCGTTGTAACTTATTAAATCCCTTAATTGTCATGACTCATTCCTTGTTTGCCAATGTTGTTTTTATATGATAATTTGGTGTGATTGCCACTTGACTTTTATGTGAACTCTGTGTTTGTTTGAGTTGCCATTTTTATGAAAAATTTAGTTAATAAGATGAATAAATCTATTTATTTCCTGAAGTTGTGATTTAAAAGAGGTGTTGTTCCTTGATGAATTACTTCTCAGTTCACGTTGTTGAAAATTTGGTATTGAATTATAAAGGCCGTAAATCATATTGAGGCAAAGTGTCAAATTGTAAAATGTTATTCGGTTGAGTTGTTCACTCTCGAACATTTTGTTAAGATGTTTTGCGAATTATGATCGAGTCGTGGCTCCTTATTGTGGAAAAATAATGTGTTGATTTCTGTGGCAAGTTGTAATATTTGAGCACTTGATGTGCAATTTGTGATATGTTGTAAGATTTGAGTACTTGACATGAAATTTGTGATATGTTGTAATATTTGAGCACTTGATATGTAATTTGTGATATGTTGTGATATGTGAGCACTTGAGGTGCAAGTTGTATTATGTTGTGATATTTGGGCACTTGAGGTGCGATTTGTGAAATATTATGATATTGATACGCATGTGGTGAGATAAGGGTGGCTTGAAACACGTGGCTAGTAAAGGAACTACTAGAAGTCATGTGGTGATATAAAGTTAGGGTGTTGAAACGCATGCGGTGAGATAAGGGTGGCCTTAAATGCGTGGCTAGTAGGGGAACTATTAGAAGTCATGCGGTGTGATAAGGGTGGCTAAAACACGGGATGCTATTTCGGATAAAAATGATTTCTTTAAAATTAAATGTGAAGGCTCACGCGGTGATATAAGAAAATGAGATATTGTGAATTTAATTATGATTTGGGACTTCGAGGCGGTACCTCGGGAGTGCCCTGTTGATATTTCATTATTTATGTTCTTGTCTTGGGTGATTTTATTTCATTTAATGTGTAAATGCTTGTCTTCTTCCATGATGTACTAGTTGACTTTATTATTATTTGTTTTGTGCTCCTATTTATATTGTGTTGGCTTTGGCTTTATAGCACGTGACTCTGAAGAAGTATATTTCTATTTTTTCTTACCGATGTTCGATGTTTGAGTTGATTTAAATAAAATAAATTATTATGTTTTAAATTAAATAGTTTTACATCCAAATTAGTAGTTATCTGATGCTTTAATTTAAGTACAAATGTTATTTTCTTCACCCAAATGAATTCTAAAATAAATTCATTTCTTTGTTGATTTCTTATTTAATTTTTTAAAAAAAATTGTAAACTTACTTTATTGAAAATAAATTGACCCTGCGGATCTTATATACTTTTATTATGGACACGTGAGTTGTCCGTGAGGTGGTGATAGAATTATGGGCATGAGATGCCGCGAAAAATATGAAAGTGGGCTGAGACCCGTATTTTTTATGATTGTGAAATGAGGTGTCACATGGTGACTTTTACTTGAAAATATATTTATTGGAAAGTATTATATCCTGAAGATTTTTATTTGAAAAACATATAGGTGAAAGAATTTGTATTTGAAGGACTTGCTTAATTGGTTGATTTTGTTGTTATCATTGCTAGTTATTTTCCAGTATTATTTTCTATACTATATTGCACAGGTTAATAGACTAGTGAGTGTCTTGACTGTACCTCGTCTCTACTCCACTAAGGTTAGTCTTGATACTTACTGGGTACCGACCGTGGTATACTCATACTACACTTCTGCACATTTGTGTGCAGAGCCAGTATTGGAGATATCGGACCCGGACAGAGTTAGAGTGTGATCGCAAGGACTCAAGGTAGAGTTGCTTGGTCGTCACAGTCCCTTGGAGTCTGTTCATTTCATTGTACTGTTAATTTTTAATCAAAGAGTATTGTATATTTGGTCCTCGTGATCATTCTATGTAGTCAGTTAGAGTTTGTGACTCAGTACTACCAGTCTTGGGAGGTTGTATTTTCATATTTGTTCCGTTGTTAGTTTTGATTACTTATTAAATTCAAAAAAGAAATATAGCTTTAAAAATGTAAGTAAAATCGGCTTACCTAGTCTTAGAGACTAGGTGTCATCACGATGCCTGTCATGGGATTTTGGGTCGTGACAGTAAACTGTTAATTTAAGATAGGTAAATATCACTTTTATAAACTCTAGTTTTCATTGAATCAACATGTAACTCGGTTGGAGAGTTAATACAAGTAATCAAATAACTAGAGGCAAAACAACAGTAATCATCTATAATGAACTTATCCGATGTGGAAGAAGACCTATGTTAACATATAAATTCATTATATTACTGTAAAACATGATTGGAAAACATGGAAATTGAACCCTACCATCATTGTTTTCTTAAAAAAACAGAAAATAGAAAAATGACCAAAAACCCATCTAAACGACCCTGAATGCCCAAAACACGACGTACATCATGAGCAAAGCTGATGAGTATTGCTCACTAGGTCATTTTCGATGAACCCACCAAATTTGAGGTCAATCGGAGTTCGACAGAATTTCAGAATTCCAAACTCATGACCAATTTGTAGAATTCTGTTTTTAGCTTTTTTTAGGATTTTGATTATTTTGACTCGTTCAAATCACATAATATACTTATGTATGTTAATTCATGATTTCAGAACTCAAAATAATATTATTATTACAGTGTCATATGAAAACTATTTTCGAACAAAATTGTAAAAAAAAAAACATAATATTTTTCACTCGTTCAAAACGCCACTGTTCATAATTTCGTATATTAATCCATAATTTCAAAACTAATAGCATTCAAAACAACCATATTTTTATTAATAAAACACTGTGAATATGGACAAAAACGCAAGTAAAACAAATTGACAATATAACACCACTGTTTATGCATATATATATATATATATATATATATATATATATATATATATATATATATATATATATATATATATACACTAATCCATAATAACATAATTAATAGTATTTTGAAAACAATCACGTTTTTATTAAAAACAATACTGTTATTCAACAAAAACGCAATAAAATAAATTGTCATTAAATGTAACACCACTGTTTATGCATATGCATATTAATTCATAATTTCAGAATTAAAATACTAATAAAAGAAATCACGTTTTTGACATAGAATAATCATACCAAACATGTATCATTAAACAACACGTTTTAATATTACTCTATTCATGATGTATTACATTATCTAGTTAGAATTCAGGCATCAAATACATATAAACTAGACAATGATACAATTACGAGATTAAAAATCACTAACCTCTTGAAATCGTTGGACAGGTCCTCCACAGAGCAAGAATCCAGGGCTGCAGTCTTCTGCTATGGTCCTAATGAGATCTTGGACGAAATTGCTTTGAGTATTCAAGAACAATACAACTCTAAATGCCACACCCCAATTTCACTTATAGGTCGTGATGGCCCCAGACACCGTTGTCGGACAAGCCAACAATAAATACTAAATAAATTCTCATTTTAATATTTTTGAAGTCATAGTTGTTCCCCTCAATTAAATAGCAGAAAATGACATTTACCAAATACGTACTAATATCTTTAAAATTTTCCAATACATTGCAACCCATAATCATCCCAAAACCCGGTGTCACAAGTGCATGAGCATTTACTAGGGAATTAAAATAAAATACAGCATCTGTCTAGAATACAAATTAGACAGAAAAATATAATAACTCTGAAGGAGGCTCTGTTAGCTGCGGATCGTAATATAGAATGCAGCTCACCTATGTCCCCATAATTATTAACCACACCTCTGCGCCCACAAGGCCGCTATACATATATGTACTTGCACAATAAAATGTGCAGCAAGTGCAGTATGAGTACGAAAACAACGTGTACCCAGTAAATATCAAGCCTAATCTCGAAGAGGTAGAGACGAGATGGTTGACTATGACACTCACTATGGGTCAATAATATTAAATAATCATGAAAGTAGAAATATTTATATCAACATGATTCACAGAGTTAACAATAATTTTATTGAACCAGTATAAGTAATTAAATTCCTTCAATTCCAATAATTCTCAATATATTAATTAAATTCCTTCAATTCAAATAATTTCTAATCTATTAATTAAATCCTTCAATTTTAATAAAAAAATCCAATTTATCAAATAGCTTTACAAGCTGCAATTCAATTTCAATAAATTTCAAATAGCTTTACAAGCTGCAATTCAATTTCAATAAATTTTTAATTTATCAAATAGCTTTACAAGTTGTAATAAACTGTCCAAGTATCGTGTAATTATTATTATTATTAAGCACGATTTCTGCCGAGGTCGTACGGCCTGATCCAGAGTTTCGTGTACACTGCCGAGGGACATGTGGCACGGTCCATAGATGCATCTATCCTGCCGAGGCGTTCGGCCTGATCCACAAGAAAGGAGGATATTTTCTTACGTACCTCCAGAATAAGAGTATTTATTGTAAAATTTATTCGAGAGGATAACAATTTATTTCAACAATTAATTAATCTAAACAAAAATTAAGCATATGAAAATTTCATATTTTTCTACTTTTCATAACGATTCACAATATATACATCAAATATTTTAATTAATAAAGAATACAATTCAAACAAGTAATTCATGCTTTGAGTCTTAAACTACCCGGACTTTAGCATTAATAGTAGCTACACACGGACTCTCGTCACCTCGTGCGTACGTAGACCCCGCAATTAGCAATAATTATTCAATTTAAACCCTATGGGGTAATTTTCCCCTCACAAGATTAGACAGGAGACTTACCTCGTCTTGCTCCAATTTAATCCACTATAAGGCCTTTTCCACGATTATCCCACTCCCTCTGGCTCGAATCTAGCCAAAATAATTTGATACAATCACTAAATATTATAGAAATCAATTCAATAAAACAATACTACATTTTAAAGAAAAATCCCAAAATTAATTAAAAATTCGTCCGCGGGGCCCACATCTCGGAATCCGGCGAAACTTATGAAATCCGGCAACCCATTCAATTACGAGTCCAACCATACCAGTTTCACTCAAATTCGACTCCGAATCGATACCGAAATCTCAAAAATTCGTTTCTATGAGATTTCTAAAATCTTCCAAATCTCAATCTCAAAACACTAATTAAATGGTGAAAACAGTGATATATTTATGTTTATAGACCAAAACCAAGATAGAATCACTTACCCCAATGTCTTTTCCTTGAAAATATATCAAAAATCGCCTCTGCTCAAACTCCAATTTGTTAAAAATAGCGAATAGGACGAATGCCCTCTTTTATAATTCTGCCCAGGCAGCCCTCGATCCACAGCCTAGATCCTCAGCCTCGATCCACAACCTCGATCCTCAGCCTCGATCTACAACCTCGATCCACAGCCTCGATCCTCAGCCTCGATCCTCAGCCTCGATCCACAGCCTCGATCTACAGCCTCAATCCTCAGCCTCGATCCTCAGCCTCGATCCACAGCCTCGATCCTTAGCCTCGATCCACAGCCTCGATCCTTAGCCTCTATCCTCAGCCTCAATCCACAACCTCGATCCTCAGCCTCGATCCACAACCTCGATCTTGGGCCTCGATTTTGGGCCAGAATTTCCAGTAGAAAGGAAAATATTGCAGCAGCTGTTTTAAGTCTAACTTTTGATCCGTTTTCCATCCGAAACTCACCCGAGGCCCTCGGGACCTCAACCAAATATACCAACAAGTCCTAAAACATCATACGAACTTATTTGAAACCTCAAATCACATAAAACGACGCTAAAACCACGAATTATACTTCCATTCAAGCTTAATGAAACTTAAAATTTCCAACTTCTACATTCGATGTCGAAACCTATCAAATCAATTCCGATTGACCTCAAATTTTACACACAGGTCATAAATGACATAACAGAGCTATAAAAATTTTCGGAACTGGATTCCGACTCCGGTATCGAAAAGTCAACTCCTCGGTCAAACTTCCAAACTTAAATTTTTGTTTTTAGCCATTTCAAGCCTAATATAACTATGAACTTCCAAATAAAATTCCGAACACGCTCCTAAGTCCAAAATCACCATACGGAGCTGTTGGAATCATCAAAATTCTATTCCGGAGTTGTTTTCATATAATTAGACATCTGGATACTATTTGAACTTAAACTTTTAATTTTTTATCAAAATTTCATATCTCGGGCTAGGGACCTCAGAATTTAATTCCGGGCATACGCCCAAGTCCCAAATCACGATACGGACCTACAGAAACTGTCAAAACAGTAACCCGAGTCCGTTTACTCAAAAATATTGACCAAAGTCAAATTTGACATTTTAAAGCCAACTTAAGGAACCAAGTGTTCCGATTTCAACCCAAACAGTTCCAAATCCCGAACCAACCATCCCACAAGTCATAAATCATTTAAAGCACATACGGAAAGTTTTATTTAGGGTAACGGGGTTCGAAAAGTCAAAATGACTGGTTGGGTCGTTACACTAAAAGTGAGTTATTGGGTAAAAAATGTTTTTCTTATGTATACTCGTTTTTCAGCCAAAAAGGTCTCCAAAACGTGTAGGTTTCTGCTTGTGCAAGTAGAATCCTACTCTAACTCTACCAAATGACTTTTCTCCCAAGTCACTTTTTATCCAAGTCAGTCCAGGTTTTTACTAGGTATATCAGGGACCACATAAATAATAAGAGGTTACTAATTATAGTATTAATTCTTAATTTTGCATGAATTAATTCCTACTATAATTAATTGCAGTTTATTCCACTAAAAACATGCAATTGAACTTCTCAATATGAATTTCGAAAATTCACTAATACTTATTTTAACTCCCCGTGTTAAGATCCCAAATGCCAGTCAATTAAATTAAATCACTGACAATTTAATTTAATCAACTAATTGAATCCTTTATAATTCCGCTTAAACTATTTCATGTGACGGATACAAAATTCACCGGTCGGGTTTTCACATGAAAACTTATATGCTTACATAAAGGGTATCATCAAACTCAAAAACGAATCATGGATTCTATCAACTAATTATTATTTTACAAATGTTATTCGTTATTGTCCAATCTACCAGGCATACACTAACTCTGAATAGAATTGTACCTTTTGATAAATCGAAATAATAAACAAATCACATTGATCATAATAATTATATCAAGATTAGGAGTATAAGCTCATTCAATGAATTAGAGAAAATATTATATATATATTCAGTACAAAAATATTTTTTCTCTACTTGGTCTGTTCAATATACATTAAGCATACTAGCATAAGAAGTCGGAGTAAAACCACTCCCATAATCAAGACAAATTATACTATAATCTTGTGCTATAATCATCAAGATATTTTTCCCAATAATATCTTCGATTGTGAACATAGTTTATTAATTACGAGAACCGACAATTTAATTTTCTGTGCATGAGCTAAGACTCCATACACTAATTGTCTACTACATAACTAAAGGAAACACATGTAACAAATGATCTATTTAAAATAGTACTATAAATTAAATACATAATTATTCCATAAATAATAAATACAATATTATGTCTAAACCGCATGGTTAATAGTATATCCCTAACATATAAAATTTTGAGATGAAAGCTATTGAACTCTGTCGAATCTATATCTTAAAGCCTATATCTTTCCCTCGGTGTGAAGCGATACAAAGCCTATCCAATACCACGTGAAGTTATGGGTGTCTAAAAGTGACTAAAAAATTGTATTTTTTTTATAAATATATTATATTATGGATGTTCATTTAGTACTCCGTTATAAATAAGCTTCCTGAAGAAGCTTATCCATATGAGACTCTACCGTAAATATGTTTATCTATTTAGTACTCCATTGGAAATAAGCCTCCAGAAGAAGCTTATCCTTTCGGTACTCCGTTGTGGATAAATATTACCCAAAGTAGAAGATTATCTATATCTGGCACAACAACTTAGAGTAGCAGCTTACAAGAAGCTTGCAGCAGCAGCTTACACAACAGCTTACACAGCAGCTTACATAGCAGCTTCCTTTCTTCTATAAATAGAAGAGAATTCAGTTCATTATGTACATAAGTTTAAAGATTAAATAATAGATCGGTTTCTCTCTATACTTGTCTTTACTTTACTGTCTTTATTTTATAACACTTTATCGGCACAAGACTCTGCCATCTCGAGAAAATACTTTGAAAGTATCAGAGGTACAAACTTTTTTGTTCTAAATAATGTCAAATCTTTCTAAACTTGAGTTTGTAGCCCTGGATATATCGGGCAAAAGCTACATATTTTGGGTGCTTGATGCCGAAATTCATCTTGATGCGACGGGTCTGGAAGACACCATCAAAGATAAAAATCAGGCATCAAACCAAGACAGTGCCAAAGCAATGATATTCCTACGCCATCACTTTGATGAGGGCCTGAAAATAGAATATCTTACTATTAAAGATCCGGTCATACTGTGGAATAATTTGAAAGATAGATATGACCACCTGAAGATGGTCGTTCTTCCACAGGCACATTATGATTGGACTCATCTAAGGCTACAAGATTTTAAATCTATCAATGAGTATAATTCTGTTATGTTCAGAATTATTTCCCAATTGAAACTATGTGGTGATAATATTACTGATCATGATATGTTGGAGAAAACTTTCACCACTTTTCATGCCTCGAATATGCTCCTGCAGCAGCAATATCGAGAGATGGGAATCAAAAAGTATTCTGAACTTATCTCACATCTTCTTGTAGCCGAGCAACATAATGGGCTATTAATGAAAAACCGTTAAAGCCGACCTACTGGTTCTTGTCCATTCCCTGAAGTGAATAAGACGAACTTCCACCAAGCTAAGCGTGGAAGAGGACGTGTCCCCAGTCGTGGTCATGGTTGTGGTTGGGGAGGAAACTCTAATCGTGGTAATAACAATACACCAAAGAACCCTCCTCACCACCAGCAGTGGAAAAGGAAGGAACAAAAGCATGAAGCGGTACAAACAGCAAAGCCCGAAAATGCATGATATAGATGTGGAGGAAAAGGGCACTGGTCACGTACATGTCGTATGCCAAAGCACATGGTAGAGATGTATCAAGCCTCCCTGAAGAAGACAGAGAAAAATGCTGAAGCAAATTTTATTTCTGAAGATAATTTAGACTTCATGCATTTGGATGTAGCTGATTATTTTGCACTCCCTAAAGGAGAAACAAGTCATGTGATCGGTAGTGAATCTGTAAAAATATAAATATTTTAATTTTTTTTATTTGTAGTAGATAGTATGGTTATGTAATTGTTGTGCATAAATAAAAGTTATGCTTTAAAAATGATGTTTGCTATCAAATTTATTTTGTTTATATCATTTTGAAGAATATGGATAATCCTCAAATTGTGTTTGGATCAAAGACCAATCATGAAGATATTTGTGTAATTGATAGTGGAACAACTCATGCCATATTCAAAGATCACAAATACTTTTCTTATTTGCATAAGGAAAAAGCAAATGTTTCTACAATTTCTGGTAATATAAGTTTGATTGAAGGCTCCGGAAGAGATACTGTATTTCTGCCTAAGGGAACAAAACTCATTATCAACAATGCATTATTCTCCTCCAACTCCCGAAGAAACTTGTTGAGTTTTATAGATATCCGCCGAAATGGATACATGTTGAGACAATAGATGAAATGAACGTGGAATATTGTAATGACCCGGCCGGTAATTTTGAGAGTAATAGCCCTGATCCCCTATTAACTACTTTTCCCATATCTATTTCTACTATTGTGACTTGCCGGGATGATTGGTTTTGAGTTTCGGAGTGTTTTGGGACACTTAGTCCCTAAATGAGCGCTTAAACCTTAGAATTTGGACCGTAATCGAAACAGTGTGAAGACGACTCCAGAATGGAATTCTATCGGTTCTGTTAGCTCCGTTAGGTGATTTTGGGTTTAGGGGCGTGTCCAGATTGTGTTTTGGAGGTCCGTAGCTCATTTAGGCTTGAAATGGCGAAAGTAAAATTTTTGGAGTTTTGGGCCGGTACTGGAAATTTTGATATCGGGGTCGGAATCCGATTCCGAAAGTTAGAATAGGTCCGTAATATCGAATATTACTTGCGTGCAAAATTTGGGGTTTCGGCATCAGTTGTAGAATTTTGAAGTTTCAAGTTCTTTAAGTTTGAATTGGAAGGTGATTCATGATTTTAGCATTTTTTGATGTGATTTGAGAGCTCGACTAAGTTCGTATGGTATTTTAGGACTTGTTGGTATGTTTGGTTAAGGTCCCGGGGGCCTCGGGTGAGTTTCGGATGCTTAACGGATCACTTTTGGACTTTGGAAGATAGCATATTTCTGGTGTTCTGTTGCAGGCATTTTCTTCATCGTGTTCGCGAGGGAGTCCTTGCATTCGCGTAAGGTATCTGAGAAGGGCAGCTGAATTACTCTTCACGTCCGCGATGTTGCTCTCGCATTCGTAAAGGTGTGGAACCTCGAAGATACGCATTCTCAACATGGTCCTCGTGTTCGCGAAGAAGAAACTGGAGGCAGGCGAGATTTCGTGCTTCGCGTTCGCAATGGAGATCCCGCGTTTGGGAAGGGTCAAGCTGAGTGGTCTTCGCGTTCGCGACATGTGCATCGCGTTCGCGATGGAGAATTTTTGGGCCGAAGTAAATTGTACTTCGCGAACCCGAGGGTGTGGCCGCGTTCGCGAAGAAGGACGCGTCTGGGCAGTATTAAAGTTCCAAAAACGGAGGTTATGCCATTTTTATCAAAAACTTAAGTTGGGAGCTCGGATTTTGGACGAGGGATTGAGGGATTTTCAGAGATATCGATTGGGTAACGATTTTTAACTCCTTTATGGTTATATTCCACTAATCTATGCTTGAATTCATCGTTAAATTTTGGATTTTGGGTGAAAATTGAGAAAATTTCTTAGACCAAAGTTTGGGGTTTTGATCGAGATTTTGGTATCGGATTTGAGCAATTTTGGTACGAGTAAACTCGTGAGTGAATGGGTGTTCATATTTTATGACTTTTACCTGATTCCGAGACGTGGGCCCCACGGGCAATTTTTGAGTTAATTTCGGAATTTTTGATAAAATGTTGATTTCATTAATTAGATGAGTCTATTATGGTTGTATTATGATATGTAATTGCTTTTGTCTAGATTTGGGTCATTCAGAGACGGATATTCGTGGGAAAGACATTGTGACCGATTGATTGAGCTTGGTTCGAGGTAAGTGGCTTATCTAACCTTGTGTTGGGGACTTTCCCCTTAGGATATTTCGATATTATTTGGTGTGTGGGCACCGTGTACGTGAGGTGATGAGTATGTACACAGGCTATTATTGCAAAAGAAAAATCATGTTTATCCTTTTTAAATCATAAATGGTTTCTCTTATTGAATTGCACTAATAATGTTTAATTGTTTAGTTTAGACTAGAAAAGCATGCTTACGTGTTTTAACTGCCTAATTGACATTCTGTGAGCCATGCTTAGTTAAATCCCTATTTTTCCTTATCTGTGATTAGTGTAAATTGTATATTTAAGACCATACTTGTCATTGTATCTTGCATTGCATATTTAAATTGGGACTACAGACGTATTTCGGGAGATCCCCCAGCACTCCATATTTACTTTGGGACTATGGACATATTCCAGGAGATCCCCCAGCATTGCATATTTACTTTGGGACTACGGACGTATTCCGGGAGATCCCCCTTGTACTGCATATTCATTCGGAACTACGGGACGGCATTCCGGGAGATTCCCCATTGTGTTTACTTTGTTCTGAGCCGAGGGCTCCTAAAACTGTTAAATTTTCGAGAATTTCCTTAACTATATTACCGTAAATTTTTACTTATGTCTTTTACTGTTTAATTTATTATATTTACTCTGGTAGGGTCTTGACCTGACCTCGTCACTACTCGACTGAGGTTAGGCTTGGCACTTATTGGGTACCATTGTGGTGTACTCATGCTACTCTCTGCACATGTTATTCATGTGCAAGTCTAGGTGCACCTTATCAGCCGCACTATCAGTGAGTCGGGACAGCTTTGGAGACTTCAAGCTATATCTGTCGCGTCCGCAGACCTCGGAGTCCCTTTCTACTCTTTCTCATGTCCATTATTTTCTATATCTTCCTTGTTAGATTCTGATGTATAGAGACACTAGATTTTTCCTTCTGTAGTTTGTGATTCACGATGTTTCGGGTTTTGGGGATTGTTGTGTATTGTTGAATAATTGGTTAAATTTATATTTTTATTTCATTATTCCGCAAAGTGTTAGGCTTACCTAGTTGTAAAGAGTAAGTGCCGTCACGACGTCACACGGAGGGAAAATTAGGTCGTGACAAATATCTTTGTATTACAAAGAATATTTCTGGCCAGAAATGTATTGTAGAAAAGTTACCAACTTTATCTTCTGGCTTATACTATTCAAAGATTAGTACAGTTGAAGCACACTCTATCGTAAACCGGAAGTTTACTGATTCAAATACTTTTATGCTTTGGCATGGCCGTTTGGGCCATCTTGGATCAATAATGATGAGACGAATTACTGAAAATTCGAGTGGGCATCCATTAAAGAACCTGAAGATTCTTACAAATGATGAATTTTCTTGTGATGCTTGTTATCAAGGCAAAATGATCACTAGACCATCACCAATGAAGGCTGGCATTGAGTCCTCTGCCTTTTTAGAACGTATACATGGGGATATATGTGGACCTATTCACCCACCAAGTGGACTGTTTAGATATTTTATGGTCCTAATATATGCACCTTCAAGATGGTCTCATGTGTGCCTACTATCATCTCGCAACCTGGCGTTTGCAAAGTTATTAGCCCAAATAATTCGATTAAGGGCACAATTCCCAGATTATCCTATAAAGGCTATTCGCCTTGATAATGCTGGAGAATTCTCATCTCAAGCTTTTGATAATTATTGTCTATCAGTTGGGATAAAAGTTGAACATCCTGTAGCTTATGTTCATACTCAAAATGGCATTGCAGAGTCATTTATTAAACGATTGCAATTGATAGCAAGACCACTACTTATGAAAACAAAATTGTCCATTACTGTTTGGGGCCATGCTATCTTGCACGCAACATCACTTATCCGTCTCAGACCGACACATTATAATAAATATTCTCCGTCACAATTAGTTTTTGGTCATGAACCAAATATTGCCCATCTACGAATTTTTGGATGTGCTGTATATGTGCCAGTAGCACCACCACATCGCAATAAGATGGTCCCCCAAAGAAGGTTAGGAATATATATTGGGTTTGAATCACCCTCTATTATTCGCTATCTTGAACCATTGATGGGAGATTTATTTACTGCTCGATTTGCAGATTGTCGATTTGATGAAATAAATTTCCCACAATTAGGGGGAGAGAAAAAGGAAATCAAAAGAGAAATTGTGTGGAAAGTTTCATCATTATCTCACTTTGATCCACGTACCCCTATATGTAATCAGGAGGTCCAGAAGATCATCCATTTACAAAATATAGCAAATCAAATACCAGACGCATTTACTGATTTGAAAAGGATAACTAAGTCACATATCCCTGCAGAGAATGTTCCTATACGAATTGATGTTCCAGCAGGACCATCTACTAGCATGAGAGCTAGTGAACCTAAAGCACGCCTGAAGCGTGGTAGACCTTTGGGTTCTAAGGATCGAAATCCTAGAAAAAGAAAATCGACAAATGATCAAAATGATATTATGAAGGGATCTCCTGAAGAGACCCAAGATCTGATTAGTTCTGAGATTCCTAAAGAAGTCAATGAACCCGGGACTCAAGTGAGTGAGGAACTTTTAATAAGTTCTACTGGTGATGAGATTAATTTAAATCGATCTGAAATAGTGGTGGATAATATTTTTGCATATAATGTTGCACTTAACATTATGAAAGATAGTGAGAATCTTGAACCCCGATCTGTCGAAGAATGTCGACAAAGATCTGATTGGCCAGAATGGCAAGAGTCAATCCAATTGGAATTGAAGTCACTTGCTAAAAGAGAGGTCTTTGGACCAATAGTCCAAACACCTGCTGGTATAAAGCCAGTTGGTCATAAATGGGTTTTTGTGCGAAAAATGAATGATAAAAATGAAGTTGAAAGATACACGGCTCGCCTTGTTGCACAAGGATTCTCACAACGACCTGGAGTCGATTATGAAGAAACATATTCACCAGTTATGGATGCCATAACATTTCGATATCTCATCAGTTTAGCCTTACGTGAAAGGCTTGAAATACATCTAATGGATGTGGTTACAGCTTATCTGTATGGGTCACTTGATAATGAGATTTACATGAAAATTCCTGAAGGATTTAAAATGCCTGAAGCATATTCAAAATCTCGGGAAATGTACTCAATCAGATTACAAAGAACTTTGTACGGTTTAAAACAATCTGGGCACATGTGGTATAATCGCCTCAGTGAATATTTGCTGAAAGAGGGTTACATAAATGATGTTATTTGTCCATGTATTTTTATAAAGAAAATGGCTTTAGAATTTGTTATACTTGTTGTTTATGTTGATGACATAAATCTTGTTGGAACTCCAGAAGAGCTCCAAAAGGCAATTGAATATCTTAAGAAAGAATTTGAGATGAAAGATCTTGGAAAGACAAAACTTTGTCTTGGTCTGCAAATTGAACATTTAGCAGACGAGATCTTTATCCATCAATCTACCTATACATAAAGGGTATTAAAACGCTTTTACATGGACAAAGCACACCCATTGAGTATACCAATGGTTGTTCGATCACTTGAAGTGAATAAAGATTTGTTCCGACCTCCAGAAGAGGATGAGGAACTCCTTGGTCCCGAAGTACCCTATCTTAGTGCAATTGGTGCACTAATGTATATTGCTAATGCTACAAGGCCTGACATAGCATTTCTGTTAATTTACTAGCAAGATATAGTTCTTCTCCTACACGGAGACATTGGAACGGGATTAAGCATATATTGCGATATTTAAAGGGAACTCTTGATATGAGTTTGTTTTATGCTAACAAAGATAGTGCAGATCTTGTTGGTTATGCAGATGCAGGTTATTTATCTGATCCCCATAAAGCTAGATCTCAAACCGGGTACGTTTTTACATGTGGAGGTACTATCATATCATGGCGCTCCACAAAGCAATCTATTGTTGCTACTTCTTCAAATCATGCTGAAATAATAGCTATTCATGAAGCAAGTAGGGAATGCGTATGGTTGAGATCAATAATTCATTTTATTCGGGAAAAATATGGTTTGAAATGTGAGAAAAGACCCACAATTTTATACGAAGACAATGCTGCATGCATAGCCCAATTAAAGGGGGGATTTATAAAAGGAGATAGAACGAAGCACATTTCACCAAAATTATTCTACACACACGATCTTCAGAAAAATGGGTGACATTGATGTGCAACAAATCCGTTCAACTGACAATCCGGCAGATTTATTCACTAAATCTTTACCAACTTCAACTTTTGAGAAGATGGTATACAAGATTGGAATGCGGAGACTTAAATATTTGAAACAAGGTGTTCATCAGGGGGAGTAAAATATGCGATGTACTCTTTTTTCCTTACTAAGGTTTTTTCCCACAGGGTTTTCCTTATAAGGTTTTTAATGAGGTAGCTAGCAATGTGTATTAATAAATATGTGTACTCTTTTTCCTTCACTAGGATTGTTTTCCCACAAGGTTTTTTCCTAGTAAGGTTTTAATGAGGCACATTATCTTTTAATGAATATCCAAGGGGGAGTGTTATAAATATATTATATTGTGGATGTTCATTTAGTACTCCGTTATAAATAAGCTTCCTGAAGAAGCTTGTCCATATGAGACTCCGCCTTAATATGTTTATCTATTTAGTACTCCATTGAAAATAAGCCTCCTGAAGAAGCTTATCCTTTCGGTACTCCGTTATGGATAAATATTACCCATGGTAGAAGATTATTTATATCTGACACAACAACTTAGAGTACCAGCTTACACAGCAGCTTCCTTTCTTCTATAAATAGAAGAGAATTCAGTTCATTATGTACATAAGTTTGAAGATTGAATAATAGATTAGTTTCTCTCTATACTTGTCTTTACTTTACTGTCTTTATTTTATAACAGTTTTGACCAATTTGAAGTACTTAATTGTAAAATTGTGAAATTAGAGGTCTGGATTTGAAACGACGTCGTTGGTTCGGCAATTCTTCTCTCCTTTATCTTGTTGCATTCGTCGTCGTCCTCATAGTAACACTGCAATTTTTGAGAATGGCGAAAGGGAAGAAAGAGCTGCTAGCGTCAGCACCGTGGAGGGTAGAGGCAGAACAAGATGACAAATTCAAAGACGCAAGGCTCAAAGTCACAAGCCAACCAGGTCAAACGCCGACTATGCACGTCCCTGGTAAAAAATCCGTGAAATCCAATGTTAATGAAGCTGATGATTCTCTTGAAATTGACCCTGAACTTCGCTATAGCTTCCAACGTAACTTACAGGTCCTTCTCTCTCTCTCTCTCTCTCTCTCTCTCTCTCTCTCTCTCTCTCTCTCTCTCTCTCTCTCTCTCTCTCTCTGTTTTATGTAATAGGTTACGGCCAGTGTAATTTATGTAGCCGACCCTAAGCTTATAGATGAATTTGTAGAACTAATAGCAGCAAAATCAATGACCGGGACAAGTTATCCCAATGTTGACCACGGCATTTTCTATCGTGAAGACTAACAGCTTGTTTGGATGTTTGTTACCCATTGTATTGTATTGTATCGTATTGTTATTTTAAATACAATGTTTGTTTTGATTGTTACTTAAATTTTTTTTATATCATATTGTTAAATACGTCGTTACGTAACTACAAAAAGTGTCAATTTACGGAACGATGGATTTGGTGTGACGGCGTCCTTATCTTGATTTTCTCTCATCTTGCCCTTCTTTATTATTAAATATTCATATTTTATCCTTTACCCTACTTTTTTATACAATAATTCTAATCCGTATCCTATTTTTTTTAGTAATGTTGTAAGTTTATTCTTTATATTGTTGGTGTGCGACATAATGAAACGATGGCAAACGATACAACCTATCCAAATATTGTATTCATTAAACAATACAGTATAATACAATACAATACGATACAATATGGCACTTGACTTGGGTCTTCTGGTTAAAAGATAGAGAGCTGAATTGGGTTCCACAACCTAAAGTGGTCATATGTGTGAGATTAGCATACCTCAAATAGTTTCGCTTTGGTAAAGAAGGATTGCTAAATCGTTATGAGGTGGAGATGGTTTAAAGGTACTAACATTCATTTTGGTGAAGTTTTTTGTTTCTTATAGAGCATAGGCCTTAGCAACTTAGACCCATCAAACCAGTTCTTTTCTTGTCTTAGCTGTAGCATCAAAGTGTCTTTCAGTGTATTGCTTGTATCAGGGCAAGCAGTACATTTAGTAGATACTATATATTAGGGTAGATTTTGAGTAGTTCTATACAACGAGGAAACTTTTATTTGTTGTGGTTCAATTGCAATTCCATGTCCTTCCATGTAAGTGGAGAGACAGTAAGTTACTCTGTGTCAAAGTACTGAATTAGTTTCCAGTCTATAGTTTGAACTCGGGGTTTTTTCCTCATTATATTGTTTTTCTTCTGAACCATTTGAATTTAAAGGATCCGTCTGAGATCCATATTCCAAACACATTGAGATGAAGACAAAATATAATTGAAGCAACTTGAAAATACATGAAAAATAAAACGAAAGGAAGGGAAACTATAACAATAAAAGGAAAAGAAGAAGACACAAGGAAGAAGCTAAGGACGGCAATGATAATAGGCAGCTCCTCCATACATACCTATCTCAGCTCATTCCAATTAGCTTCAGCCACCTCTGTTCAGTACATATTGTGTGCTTTGCTCCTCCTTTGTCTCTCATCTTTTACTCTTCCAACCACCCTTGTGCTCTCCCTCCCACTCCTTCGAGCTCTTCTCCAATGCCCTCTATCCTCACATTTGCTACTTCCACAGTTCCACTCTCCCCTATCTCCTGACTGCTTCTTACAAATGCCTTGCTTGAACTATACATTTTAGCATTTTATCAAGCATTATCATGAGTCTCATTTGATAGTGCAAAAGTCCGTGCTCAATGGTTTTGTCCTGTGATCACCTAGTGCTTAAGTTCAGGATTTGACAAGGATACCCACTATGGTTTTGGTTGTCATGCATCAATGAATCATATGTTGAAAAATATCTTGCGCTTTTGGATGATAGCAATACAAGATTAGATCTAAGAGGTTCCAAATGGTCTCTCGGCGCCAAGAATCCTCGGAGTTGAAATTTTGGGCATATTTTCAAGCGATTACCTGAATCATTTGGTGTAGTCAAATGATCTAAGCTGAAAAACGATGAAAATGGAGAGCCAAAATAAATGGATGTGCAATGGAGGTTTGATTGAAGTATGAAGTGAAGGAACTGTGGCATATGGATGGCAAAGCTATGGAGCAGGTGTATGGTTGACAGAGAGAGGAAAAAGGAATTCTCGGGGAAGATAGCTAATTTTTATAAATGTAAAGTCAATATGGTAAAAAAATTGGTGCCATAAAATATGTATAACTATAGATGACAAAGTGCACGGTCCAGAGGTTTGATCTAGTGGTAAGATCACAATGTGTGATGTGTGGATTAGGCACACATCACGGATTAGAATCCTCTCGCAGACAAAAGCCTGGTATTTAAGTAGAGAAGCGTAGAGGGGCGGGCTCATTATCGATCGAGTTTCAAACCATGCGCCACTGATCCTCAGGGATTTCTCTTATCAAAAAGAAGAAGATCAAAAGATGACAATGTGCATAATCCAAACCTTCTTGATGATTGATTCTTCATCTATTTGTTTAAATCTTTTTACAGTAGATTTGCATTTTCAAAAACCAATTGCAGTCTAAATCTAAAGTTAAAGCTGCAGAGATTACAGTCCAAAGGGATCTCATATCTGATGCTAAGAAGTACAGGACAAAGGAAATTTGGAAAATTAAGTGGATGCTCCTTTTGATAATAGATGACTACCTTCAATATCAGTATCTACTATACTAAACAAAAAAGAATATCTGTATCTGTTGTACTCTTAAATTCTATTGAGCCTTTGATTTTTCTTATTTGGTTAAAAAATATTTATACGATTCTTTTACTTATTTGCAGTTTCTTCAACGTGTCTTCAGCATTGACACTGTTGTTAAACCTCTGCCTCCTGCAATGGCATATAATGTTGCTCGTAACTTAACTTTCTTCACGAGTATCTTTACGCAATTCTTTGGTAAGTCTATTTGTCAGTTGTATATTACTAATTTGTTTCAAGGGGAAAAGGGTCCTTCCTTTGTGGTGTCCCCTTGGGAGCTACTTTTGGCTAGTTGGTTATCGTGTTTTCACTGAACTGTTTGTTCTTCTCATGAAGACTCCTTCGTTTGCTTCTTTTGGGGTTTCTGTCATTGTATCTTTTTGTTTCGAGGTGGGGGATTATTTGGAGGTTTTTTTTTTTGTTGGTTTGCAAGTAAAACTTAGCTGGGCTTGAACTTTAGAGGTTTGGGTGTTAGGCTGGGCCTTAAAACAATTAGCAATATTTGTTTAGTTGTATATTTGCAAGCTGATGGCAGTTGCAAATGTTAAGGTGGGAATGTAGTCATGACAAGCAGAATCTTCTGCGATTTGGATAAAAGATGAAAGGAGAAAAAACCCTCTTTTTTTGGCCCCTCTAATAACTTTTAGCCATGTTTCATTTCCTTCATATTTATTTTTCCTTTAACTCAAAGATTTTCATTTTGGCAGATCCTGAAGGAATAGCAAATGCACAAAAATCTCTTGGCTTAGGACAGGAAGAAAAAGTTCGTAAGGTCCGTTAATGGACTTACTTAGTAACTGCAAGGAGTGTTGAGTTTTCTTTTTCCTTTGCTGTACCTCATATATTCTGGAGACTCGGGCAGTTTTGTACTCTATATGCATTTGCTGATAAATGACTAGTCATCTTAAAGTTCATTTAGTTCACCAGCACAAGTGCTAGTGAACTCCTATTTAGCTGAGACTTACGCGACTAGCCCCATTTAGTCTTTCCACATTTTGATATGAACTTCCGATACTAGGTGCCTAATTTAGCTAAAAACATGGGAGATCTCTTCTGAATGGTAATGTTCTTGATCTCTTTATCAACAATCTTTTCTAGGTAATTTCTTCTCATATGTCCAAGCTTTGATGGACAGAATTATTCGGTATCTGTGCTGGTGGGAGATAGCAGGTATTCTATGGTATTAGTCAAGGTGCGCGTAAGTGGATACCAGGGTTATTTGGAAAAAAAAAAGGAGATAGTACATGTTTTGACATTAGTAATATTTAATTCAAAGGCTTATAGTCGTAGGGTTCTTTAGGTAAAGTAAAGTGGACTCGGATCCATTGTACTTCTGCAATGGT
The DNA here is from genome assembly GCF_000390325.3 of Nicotiana tomentosiformis. NCBI lineage: Eukaryota > Viridiplantae > Streptophyta > Magnoliopsida > Solanales > Solanaceae > Nicotiana > Nicotiana tomentosiformis. The sequence continues at coordinate 123,533,250 of NC_090817.1, read as the reverse complement.
AAAACTTCCGAAAGGTCCCTCATGTGAGTTCATCTTTATATAAACGGCGGGTGCATGTGTACCCGTTGTCTCAAACGTAACTATATACGTAGAAATCTTAAAAGAAACTTTTCTAAAAAAATTTATACTATATTGAAAGTTATATCCTCTGTTTGTAAATTATGAATCCAATTTTAGCTAGAAGCATGCATTCTTGAGAAAATAATAAGTCCGAGCCTGTTGTATAAAGGGGTAGTAAGTGCAGTTGTCCTCTGCATCCACAAACTTAAATTCCTAGATTTGCTTTGTGCATAGTTCTTCACCTAATAGCAACTGGCAGATAAGTACGAGGCAGCGATTGTGACAACACTCGTCATCTTCAACATAACTATATTGGAGTAATACTTAATTGAACAATTATTGAAGAACTATATTTACTTATAATAAGTTTGCATTTATTGTTAAAAATAATAATGGTGAAATGATGCTTTTTCTATCCACCGATTCAAAATCATAACCTTGCTTGTCTTATGATTATTGATCCTTATATTTATTTCCCTGCCTGCACCACTCAAGTTCTTGCAACAACCTTTTTTTCCAATTCATATAAGTAAATCTATTCATCAGAAAACGATTAATAAATATAATATTTAAAGCATATCTTTTTTCATCTTTTGAAGCATTGTGGATCTTAAGAAATTTGCAGTAAATTGTAGATTCTAACGCAGCAACAACAACAACAAACCCAGTGTAATCCTATAAAGTGGGGTTTGAGAGGGGTAAAACGTACATAAATCTTACCCCTACCTTGTAAAGGTAGAGTGGTTATTTCCGATCGACCCCCGGCTCAAGATAAAAGTAATAGAAGCAGACACAAGTAGTAAAAATTATAGATTCTAACGAATTCCTAATATATCAGCAACTGCTTCATGGTTCTCCACAGTCTTCAAACACTTGCAGAATAAGATTATATTCTCTACTAAATATAGCAAAATATCCAAAAGAAAAAAATTAACTAGAAAAAAGAAAACTAAGTTCACTTCAAATAAATGAGAAGCTGAAGAAATTCAAGTTAATTTCTTCCATGATTTTTCATAGATAAAAAGAGAAATCTCAAAGACTGGCAAGTTGCTGAATATTGATGGGATAAACAACATCAGAACCACCACTGAAAGCCTTCCTCCCAAACAAGATGTTAACTGCCTCAGTTGGATGAAATGCATCCCAAAATATGAATTGTTCCCTATTTTGACATGGTGTTTGGAATGGTAGACATGTTATTTGCCCTCTATTTCTCCCTACTCCACAGCATCCATTATTTATTTCACTAAATCCTGTTACATCATTAACAATGTTGAATACAGAATGTTAGCTTTTGCTTCCAAGGATTTAATACAAAATTCCAAGAAATCTTTATTTAGATGGAAAGTAAAAGAAAATTAGACAAAAAGGACTGTAGTAGGGGAGAGCAATAATAACAATAATAGAAGGAAAGAAAAAGAAAGGTAAAGGAAAGGAAGAAAAAGGGGTGGATGGTTAAAGGTTAATTCGAAGGGGGCTTGGAGTAACTGTAAAAGTTGTCTTCATGTGATCTATAGATCACGGGTTAGAGCCGTGACAACAGTTACTAATGTTGGCATTAGAATAGGCCGTGTACGTCACTCCGCTTGGGATGCGGCCCTTCTCGGACCCTGCGTGAAAGTGAGATGCCTTGTGCATCGGATTGCCCTTTTCAGTTAAAGTGTAACTAAAAATGGATTTAACTTTTATACCTTATCAATTAAAGAATTTTTACATTATCAATATATTTTAACTTGTTTGTAATGGACATGAACTTTTCAAATGTCTTTTTCTTCGTCCAACTGAAATAAAATATAGAATAAAATAAATAAGAATTTTTCTGGAAAGAGTTTGACTTACCATATTGTCTATAATTGGTAAGGAGATCTTGGAACATATTCCTGATGTCAATATAAACAAATTTGGAACCAGGAAGATTGGTATTAAAGTTGTTAAGCATTGATCTAACATTGTTATGGAATGGAAGAACAAGTTGATCGACTTCATCTGAACAAGCACCATTTTGACTTTGTGCTAGAATACTTGGAATACACCCCATTAGTCCAACTCCACCAATCACAAATTTTCTAGCTCCAAGATTATATAATCTCTGCAATTTTCATGAATTGAATTGGAGGTTAAAAAACATTAGTTGATAAATAAAATGAAAAGTACTAGTTTAGAGTAAAGTCCTAGGTGAAAATGACTTAACTCAAATCTCTGTTGTCTTATTTAAAGAGAAGGAAATCACCTCAAATTGATAGATGAAGATGGAATATTGTTTTAAAAAAGAAAAAGAAAACATAGAATTTTCCACAAATGATGTTACCAAATAATTTTTAACTAAAACAATCTAGCAGAAAAGGTTTGTTTTAAGGTTTTCTCTTCCTGTTTAAAACAAATACAGTGTTGGTAAAAAGGAATTTATTATTTATTCAATGTAGTACAAAAAAATATCAAATAATAAACTCATTTAAATAAATAAAGTATTTGAAAAAAAAATTAATTATTCTAATATTTATTGTGCTGAAAATGAGAGGAACCAGCGAGATCACGCATAAGAAATTGCATCCCACTAAAAGAGGAAAAGATATATAGTTTTTCACTTTTTTTACTTTCACTTACCAGCCACAAACAAAAAAGAAAAGAAAAAGGAAAAGAAAATATAATTTCTTTCTTTTCACCGAAAACCCTCTCCTATAAAAGCATATATTATATTAGGGAAAAATGGATACACTAATTTGGAAAATTACAAAAGAGATAATAAGAAACAAAAAAAAAAGAGTCTTACCATAAGTTGTTGATTATACTGCTGAACCAAGAGACTGGCAAATTCTTGAGCATTATATTGATTCTTTGTATTGTAATTAGGCATAAGGTAATTATTAAGGTAGTCATTGCTTCCCATTCCAACAAAGAAAATAGATTTGGCTAATGCCTCTCCTACATCTGATACTCCAAGATTGCTTCTGATTTGGTTAACTGTGCTCTCAAAATTTGTGATTTGCTGATTGAATGGAATACGCCCTACCTGTATAAGATTAATAATAAAAATGTCCAAGTAATCATGTAAGATTCTATGAAAAGAAACTAATGTGACATTTTAAAAAGTTAAAAGTAAAAGCACTTGGATAGGTGGTTTAGGTGTAGTGCATTTACCTTTATTTATTCACTTTGTTCATGGATTTATTATTACAACATTTTAAGTGTCAGCCATTTACATTCTATATATGAATTTGACTCATCAATCGATCCTCAAGGGTTCTCGACTCATATAGTCTCTGTTTTGGTGAAAATATCACGGGCTAGCCAGTTTTCGGATCGGTAATTAAAAAATAGCTAGTATATGTAAAGTCATTGAAAAATAATCATTATTTTGCTGTAACACGGTAAGTTCCAACATAATATAATGGAGATTGGTGCACCTGTGTATGAACTTCCAGCATAATATGCTGGAACTCCAACACACGGAAAGTTACAGCATAATATGCTGGAGATTGGAGCACATCTGTATGAACTTCCATTATGCTGAAAGTTCACATGTAAAAAATTCGAACTCCAGTATATTATGCTGGAATATTTTTCGGATTTTGAACAGTATCTTCGTTCAGATTTATCTTTATATGAAAAGTGGCTAAATTTCCATTACTTTTGAAACTGTGGCTATTTTTCAATTACCACTTGTAAATCTGATTATTTTTGAATTTCACCCATTGTTTTGTCCTTTCACCAATAAATAAGGGGTCCGAACTTGGGGTGTTTATGGTTCGGTTTGGGTCGGTTTTTCCCTAAAAAGAAACCAAACCAAGTAAGTCGATTTTTCAAATATTTGAACCAAACCAAACCAATTAAGTCGGTTTTTTATCGATTCGGTTTTTCGATTTTTCGGTTTTTTCGATTATTTGTCGGTTTTTTCTTAAATATGAGACATACACTACCAAACGCATATTCCAGCGAGTATATTTTCAACGTAACGCTATCAAACCAATTGCTCTTTGAGAAATCTATCATTTACCAAGATATATTGATGATAATTGACTAAAATAGTGATGAATAGCTTAAGTACTCAATTAAAATCGATTATTTTTAACATGAAATAAATTCTTGTACTTAATAAAAGAAAACTACCAATCAAACTAGAAGGCAAAGAATTAAATTATTATAATAGCAAAGAACTAGACTAAACATACAAAGGACTAATATGTACCATAAAATTTTAGAAATTTTATATATATATATATATATATATATACCATAAAAATTTAGAAACTTTATATAAAAATATACATATATATAGGTATAATAATAAATTTAAATATCTACTTTTATAGTCGGTTTGGTTCGGATTTTTTTTTTATTAAAACCAAAACCAAACCAAATTTGATCGGTTTTTAAAATTTAAAACCAAAACCAAACCAAACCTAAAAATATCGGTTTTTTTGGTCAGTTTAGTTTGGTTTTCGGTTTGGTTTGGTTTTTCGGGTTTTTATGAACACGCCTACAGTACTACTTACCTTTTTTTTGGGAGAGACAAGGTGGAAATTCCTAAATTTTCTATACAATAACAATTTTTTTTTTTAAAAAGAAAAAATAATATTGTATAGCCGTTCTCAAAATAATAGCTGAAAAATGTATATATATATATATATATATATATATATATATATATATATATATATATATATATATTTTGTATGTTATATACAAAAAATTATACAAATTGCATAAACTTTTTCGGCTATTAGATGTAAATAATTTTTGACGCGGGCTAAAAGTGAAAAAAAATCAAAAACAAAATACACTATCAGTTTAGGAAAAAAATAACTATAAGTGAAGTTAGTAACTTGAAAAGTAAGTCAAAAATCTTACTATAACTTGTTAAATTTATATTGATAGTTTTTTACACGGTTAGTACATACGTTAAATCCTTTCTTTTCTTCTGATCTTGCTTTGGGGTTATTGAGACATTTTAAATAAATTAAAAGTACCATTTCTTTGTCCTTTTCCTTTTTTTCTTTTTGTGGGGGGGAGGGGATTGAATTGGATATTTCAAAAAATTTAAAAGTTAAAAAGAAAACTCACAAAGTTTCTGCCAGTAATATCAAGAATCCCAGCAGCAGCTGAGGCATAGTTTATTCCAAATCGCATTTGGTCTCC